>NC_143037.1:73857500-74157500 GCF_057628025.1 Oncorhynchus mykiss
AGTGCCCTCCCCTCTGACCTTCTCCACCAATGTGAACAATAAAAAGGTACTGCTGAGATTTGAACTCAGGTTCTCCTGTTTACTAGACAGGCACTTTAACCAACTAAGCCACAGCACCCATAAAAGTCATATATGTTGCAGATGTGAACACCCACACCTATTTGAATCAAACCAGTCTCATTAATTTAACCCACATCTCTGTCTAGCAAAATCACATCACAAAAGAGATGTCTTTTACTAATATTGGAAACGATACAGACACCTTCAATTGTCTAGCAACAGGGTTTCTTAAGCTACGTTTTGGGACGCAAAGTGGGCCTGAGCATGTGAGAGGCAGTGTTGCCAAATCCTCAGGAAGGAAAGTAGCTATTGCTGGTCCTAAAAGTAGCTAGAAGTCGCTAAATGACGTCATCACATAATTTTCATAATTGGCCAAGTGGATGTAATTGTGATTGACGCTGTAGGAGAGAGGAATAACGTCTCGGGAGAGACAAAAAGTGAGTAAAAAACACCCTAAGTATGTTTAGAACTACAATTGAACTTTCTTCTGTCGATTCTTGTCTTTTTTCTGAATACTCACTAAATATAGCGACAAAGTCGCTAAGTTGGCAACACTGGTGAGAGGTGGGTAGCGAGATATCAGTAATCAATGGTAATCACATACTATTTCTTCGTAACTATGATCATTCGAGGACAGTGCATTTTTCATTTGGGTCTCGAGATGAATAAACTCAAGAACCTCTGACATGAATTCTTAAACTATGATTTGGGACCCAAAGCGGTTATTAACATGTCATAGGTGGGTCGCGAGATATGAGTGAACATTCAGAATCATACACTATTTCTTCATAATGTTGGTCGTTCGAGGACACTGCATTTCTCATTTGGCTCTCGAGCTTAAAAATGGTAAAAACGTCTGAAACAGCAGATGAATCATTTTGTGTAAGTAATTAACCTACAATATGGTGGGGAACTTTGTCAAACGGCAGAGTTGCTGAGTTTCTTAGCTTGCATAGTAAGTCTTAACTCATTCAAAAAACAACCCTTCTAAAATTACATTGCAGTGCCGTGACCCGGATTCGAACCGGGGTTGCTGCGACCACAACGCAGAGTACTAACCACTATACGATCACGGCCGGCTACAAGAGCTGGCTTTGTAAAGCCTACATAGGCTGTGAAAGTGATGTGCACAAGCTGGCTAAACTCTTTTCATTTTGGTCTCGATAATGAATAAACTGAAGAAACAGTGGAGCTTTACACAGTCGGTAGGTTTTTTCTCATTCAAAAAGTGCCCTTTTTCCGTGACATTGGAATATCTCAATTGCATCCTCCTCACGTCATCTCTAATTCTCTAAACCCATTGGTGAGAAAACCTGAGTGCCCTCCCCTCTGACCTTCTCCACCAATGTGAACAATAAAAAGGTAATGCTGAGATTTGAACTCAGGTTCTCCTGTTTACTAGACAGGCACTTTAACCAACTAAGCCACAGCACCCATAAAAGTCATATATGTTGCAGATGTGAACACCCACACCTATTTGAATCAAACCAGTCTCATTAATTTAACCCACATCTCTGTCTAGCAAAATCACATCACAAAAGAGATGTCTTTTACTAATATTGGAAATGATACAGACACCTTCAATTGTCTAGCAACAGGGTTTCTTAAGCTACGTTTTGGGACGCAAAGTGGGCCTGAGCATGTGAGAGGCAGTGTTGCCAAATCCTCAGGAAGGAAAGTAGCTATTGCTGGTCCTAAAAGTAGCTAGAAGTCGCTAAATGACGTCATCACATAATTTTCATAATTGGCCAAGTGGATGTAATTGTGATTGACGCTGTAGGAGAGAGGAATAACGTCTCGGGAGAGACAAAAAGTGAGTAAAAAACACCCTAAGTATGTTTAGAACTACAATTGAACTTTCTTCTGTCGATTCTTGTCTTTTTTCTGAATACTCACTAAATATAGCGACAAAGTCGCTAAGTTGGCAACACTGGTGAGAGGTGGGTAGCGAGATATCAGTAATCAATGGTAATCACATACTATTTCTTCGTAACTATGATCATTCGAGGACAGTGCATTTTTCATTTGGGTCTCGAGATGAATAAACTCAAGAACCTCTGACATGAATTCTTAAACTATGATTTGGGACCCAAAGCGGTTATTAACATGTCATAGGTGGGTCGCGAGATATGAGTGAACATTCAGAATCATACACTATTTCTTCATAATGTTGGTCGTTCGAGGACACTGCATTTCTCATTTGGCTCTCGAGCTTAAAAATGGTAAAAACGTCTGAAACAGCAGATGAATCATTTTGTGTAAGTAATTAACCTACAATATGGTGGGGAACTTTGTCAAACGGCAGAGTTGCTGAGTTTCTTAGCTTGCATAGTAAGTCTTAACTCATTCAAAAAACAACCCTTCTAAAATTACATTGCAGTGCCGTGACCCGGATTCGAACCGGGGTTGCTGCGACCACAACGCAGAGTACTAACCACTATACGATCACGGCCGGCTACAAGAGCTGGCTTTGTAAAGCCTACATAGGCTGTGAAAGTGATGTGCACAAGCTGGCTAAACTCTTTTCATTTTGGTCTCGATAATGAATAAACTGAAGAAACAGTGGAGCTTTACACAGTCGGTAGGTTTTTTCTCATTCAAAAAGTGCCCTTTTTCCGTGACATTGGAATATCTCAATTGCATCCTCCTCACGTCATCTCTAATTCTCTAAACCCATTGGTGAGAAAACCTGAGTGCCCTCCCCTCTGACCTTCTCCACCAATGTGAACAATAAAAAGGTACTGCTGAGATTTGAACTCAGGTTCTCCTGTTTACTAGACAGGCACTTTAACCAACTAAGCCACAGCACCCATAAAAGTCATATATGTTGCAGATGTGAACACCCACACCTATTTGAATCAAACCAGTCTCATTAATTTAACCCACATCTCTGTCTAGCAAAATCACATCACAAAAGAGATGTCTTTTACTAATATTGGAAACGATACAGACACCTTCAATTGTCTAGCAACAGGGTTTCTTAAGCTACGTTTTGGGACGCAAAGTGGGCCTGAGCATGTGAGAGGCAGTGTTGCCAAATCCTCAGGAAGGAAAGTAGCTATTGCTGGTCCTAAAAGTAGCTAGAAGTCGCTAAATGACGTCATCACATAATTTTCATAATTGGCCAAGTGGATGTAATTGTGATTGACGCTGTAGGAGAGAGGAATAACGTCTCGGGAGAGACAAAAAGTGAGTAAAAAACACCCTAAGTATGTTTAGAACTACAATTGAACTTTCTTCTGTCGATTCTTGTCTTTTTTCTGAATACTCACTAAATATAGCGACAAAGTCGCTAAGTTGGCAACACTGGTGAGAGGTGGGTAGCGAGATATCAGTAATCAATGGTAATCACATACTATTTCTTCGTAACTATGATCATTCGAGGACAGTGCATTTTTCATTTGGGTCTCGAGATGAATAAACTCAAGAACCTCTGACATGAATTCTTAAACTATGATTTGGGACCCAAAGCGGTTATTAACATGTCATAGGTGGGTCGCGAGATATGAGTGAACATTCAGAATCATACACTATTTCTTCATAATGTTGGTCGTTCGAGGACACTGCATTTCTCATTTGGCTCTCGAGCTTAAAAATGGTAAAAACGTCTGAAACAGCAGATGAATCATTTTGTGTAAGTAATTAACCTACAATATGGTGGGGAACTTTGTCAAACGGCAGAGTTGCTGAGTTTCTTAGCTTGCATAGTAAGTCTTAACTCATTCAAAAAACAACCCTTCTAAAATTACATTGCAGTGCCGTGACCCGGATTCGAACCGGGGTTGCTGCGACCACAACGCAGAGTACTAACCACTATACGATCACGGCCGGCTACAAGAGCTGGCTTTGTAAAGCCTACATAGGCTGTGAAAGTGATGTGCACAAGCTGGCTAAACTCTTTTCATTTTGGTCTCGATAATGAATAAACTGAAGAAACAGTGGAGCTTTACACAGTCGGTAGGTTTTTTCTCATTCAAAAAGTGCCCTTTTTCCGTGACATTGGAATATCTCAATTGCATCCTCCTCACGTCATCTCTAATTCTCTAAACCCATTGGTGAGAAAACCTGAGTGCCCTCCCCTCTGACCTTCTCCACCAATGTGAACAATAAAAAGGTACTGCTGAGATTTGAACTCAGGTTCTCCTGTTTACTAGACAGGCACTTTAACCAACTAAGCCACAGCACCCATAAAAGTCATATATGTTGCAGATGTGAACACCCACACCTATTTGAATCAAACCAGTCTCATTCATTTAACCCACATCTCTGTCTAGCAAAATCACATCACAAAAGAGATGTCTTTTACTAATATTGGAAACGATACAGACACCTTCAATTGTCTAGCAACAGGGTTTCTTAAGCTACGTTTTGGGACGCAAAGTGGGCCTGAGCATGTGAGAGGCAGTGTTGCCAAATCCTCAGGAAGGAAAGTAGCTATTGCTGGTCCTAAAAGTAGCTAGAAGTCGCTAAATGACGTCATCACATAATTTTCATAATTGGCCAAGTGGATGTAATTGTGATTGACGCTGTAGGAGAGAGGAATAACGTCTCGGGAGAGACAAAAAGTGAGTAAAAAACACCCTAAGTATGTTTAGAACTACAATTGAACTTTCTTCTGTCGATTCTTGTCTTTTTTCTGAATACTCACTAAATATAGCGACAAAGTCGCTAAGTTGGCAACACTGGTGAGAGGTGGGTAGCGAGATATCAGTAATCAATGGTAATCACATACTATTTCTTCGTAACTATGATCATTCGAGGACAGTGCATTTTTCATTTGGGTCTCGAGATGAATAAACTCAAGAACCTCTGACATGAATTCTTAAACTATGATTTGGGACCCAAAGCGGTTATTAACATGTCATAGGTGGGTCGCGAGATATGAGTGAACATTCAGAATCATACACTATTTCTTCATAATGTTGGTCGTTCGAGGACACTGCATTTCTCATTTGGCTCTCGAGCTTAAAAATGGTAAAAACGTCTGAAACAGCAGATGAATCATTTTGTGTAAGTAATTAACCTACAATATGGTGGGGAACTTTGTCAAACGGCAGAGTTGCTGAGTTTCTTAGCTTGCATAGTAAGTCTTAACTCATTCAAAAAACAACCCTTCTAAAATTACATTGCAGTGCCGTGACCCGGATTCGAACCGGGGTTGCTGCGACCACAACGCAGAGTACTAACCACTATACGATCACGGCCGGCTACAAGAGCTGGCTTTGTAAAGCCTACATAGGCTGTGAAAGTGATGTGCACAAGCTGGCTAAACTCTTTTCATTTTGGTCTCGATAATGAATAAACTGAAGAAACAGTGGAGCTTTACACAGTCGGTAGGTTTTTTCTCATTCAAAAAGTGCCCTTTTTCCGTGACATTGGAATATCTCAATTGCATCCTCCTCACGTCATCTCTAATTCTCTAAACCCATTGGTGAGAAAACCTGAGTGCCCTCCCCTCTGACCTTCTCCACCAATGTGAACAATAAAAAGGTACTGCTGAGATTTGAACTCAGGTTCTCCTGTTTACTAGACAGGCACTTTAACCAACTAAGCCACAGCACCCATAAAAGTCATATATGTTGCAGATGTGAACACCCACACCTATTTGAATCAAACCAGTCTCATTCATTTAACCCACATCTCTGTCTAGCAAAATCACATCACAAAAGAGATGTCTTTTACTAATATTGGAAACGATACAGACACCTTCAATTGTCTAGCAACAGGGTTTCTTAAGCTACGTTTTGGGACGCAAAGTGGGCCTGAGCATGTGAGAGGCAGTGTTGCCAAATCCTCAGGAAGGAAAGTAGCTATTGCTGGTCCTAAAAGTAGCTAGAAGTCGCTAAATGACGTCATCACATAATTTTCATAATTGGCCAAGTGGATGTAATTGTGATTGACGCTGTAGGAGAGAGGAATAACGTCTCGGGAGAGACAAAAAGTGAGTAAAAAACACCCTAAGTATGTTTAGAACTACAATTGAACTTTCTTCTGTCGATTCTTGTCTTTTTTCTGAATACTCACTAAATATAGCGACAAAGTCGCTAAGTTGGCAACACTGGTGAGAGGTGGGTAGCGAGATATCAGTAATCAATGGTAATCACATACTATTTCTTCGTAACTATGATCATTCGAGGACAGTGCATTTTTCATTTGGGTCTCGAGATGAATAAACTCAAGAACCTCTGACATGAATTCTTAAACTATGATTTGGGACCCAAAGCGGTTATTAACATGTCATAGGTGGGTCGCGAGATATGAGTGAACATTCAGAATCATACACTATTTCTTCATAATGTTGGTCGTTCGAGGACACTGCATTTCTCATTTGGCTCTCGAGCTTAAAAATGGTAAAAACGTCTGAAACAGCAGATGAATCATTTTGTGTAAGTAATTAACCTACAATATGGTGGGGAACTTTGTCAAACGGCAGAGTTGCTGAGTTTCTTAGCTTGCATAGTAAGTCTTAACTCATTCAAAAAACAACCCTTCTAAAATTACATTGCAGTGCCGTGACCCGGATTCGAACCGGGGTTGCTGCGACCACAACGCAGAGTACTAACCACTATACGATCACGGCCGGCTACAAGAGCTGGCTTTGTAAAGCCTACATAGGCTGTGAAAGTGATGTGCACAAGCTGGCTAAACTCTTTTCATTTTGGTCTCGATAATGAATAAACTGAAGAAACAGTGGAGCTTTACACAGTCGGTAGGTTTTTTCTCATTCAAAAAGTGCCCTTTTTCCGTGACATTGGAATATCTCAATTGCATCCTCCTCACGTCATCTCTAATTCTCTAAACCCATTGGTGAGAAAACCTGAGTGCCCTCCCCTCTGACCTTCTCCACCAATGTGAACAATAAAAAGGTAATGCTGAGATTTGAACTCAGGTTCTCCTGTTTACTAGACAGGCACTTTAACCAACTAAGCCACAGCACCCATAAAAGTCATATATGTTGCAGATGTGAACACCCACACCTATTTGAATCAAACCAGTCTCATTAATTTAACCCACATCTCTGTCTAGCAAAATCACATCACAAAAGAGATGTCTTTTACTAATATTGGAAATGATACAGACACCTTCAATTGTCTAGCAACAGGGTTTCTTAAGCTACGTTTTGGGACGCAAAGTGGGCCTGAGCATGTGAGAGGCAGTGTTGCCAAATCCTCAGGAAGGAAAGTAGCTATTGCTGGTCCTAAAAGTAGCTAGAAGTCGCTAAATGACGTCATCACATAATTTTCATAATTGGCCAAGTGGATGTAATTGTGATTGACGCTGTAGGAGAGAGGAATAACGTCTCGGGAGAGACAAAAAGTGAGTAAAAAACACCCTAAGTATGTTTAGAACTACAATTGAACTTTCTTCTGTCGATTCTTGTCTTTTTTCTGAATACTCACTAAATATAGCGACAAAGTCGCTAAGTTGGCAACACTGGTGAGAGGTGGGTAGCGAGATATCAGTAATCAATGGTAATCACATACTATTTCTTCGTAACTATGATCATTCGAGGACAGTGCATTTTTCATTTGGGTCTCGAGATGAATAAACTCAAGAACCTCTGACATGAATTCTTAAACTATGATTTGGGACCCAAAGCGGTTATTAACATGTCATAGGTGGGTCGCGAGATATGAGTGAACATTCAGAATCATACACTATTTCTTCATAATGTTGGTCGTTCGAGGACACTGCATTTCTCATTTGGCTCTCGAGCTTAAAAATGGTAAAAACGTCTGAAACAGCAGATGAATCATTTTGTGTAAGTAATTAACCTACAATATGGTGGGGAACTTTGTCAAACGGCAGAGTTGCTGAGTTTCTTAGCTTGCATAGTAAGTCTTAACTCATTCAAAAAACAACCCTTCTAAAATTACATTGCAGTGCCGTGACCCGGATTCGAACCGGGGTTGCTGCGACCACAACGCAGAGTACTAACCACTATACGATCACGGCCGGCTACAAGAGCTGGCTTTGTAAAGCCTACATAGGCTGTGAAAGTGATGTGCACAAGCTGGCTAAACTCTTTTCATTTTGGTCTCGATAATGAATAAACTGAAGAAACAGTGGAGCTTTACACAGTCGGTAGGTTTTTTCTCATTCAAAAAGTGCCCTTTTTCCGTGACATTGGAATATCTCAATTGCATCCTCCTCACGTCATCTCTAATTCTCTAAACCCATTGGTGAGAAAACCTGAGTGCCCTCCCCTCTGACCTTCTCCACCAATGTGAACAATAAAAAGGTACTGCTGAGATTTGAACTCAGGTTCTCCTGTTTACTAGACAGGCACTTTAACCAACTAAGCCACAGCACCCATAAAAGTCATATATGTTGCAGATGTGAACACCCACACCTATTTGAATCAAACCAGTCTCATTAATTTAACCCACATCTCTGTCTAGCAAAATCACATCACAAAAGAGATGTCTTTTACTAATATTGGAAACGATACAGACACCTTCAATTGTCTAGCAACAGGGTTTCTTAAGCTACGTTTTGGGACGCAAAGTGGGCCTGAGCATGTGAGAGGCAGTGTTGCCAAATCCTCAGGAAGGAAAGTAGCTATTGCTGGTCCTAAAAGTAGCTAGAAGTCGCTAAATGACGTCATCACATAATTTTCATAATTGGCCAAGTGGATGTAATTGTGATTGACGCTGTAGGAGAGAGGAATAACGTCTCGGGAGAGACAAAAAGTGAGTAAAAAACACCCTAAGTATGTTTAGAACTACAATTGAACTTTCTTCTGTCGATTCTTGTCTTTTTTCTGAATACTCACTAAATATAGCGACAAAGTCGCTAAGTTGGCAACACTGGTGAGAGGTGGGTAGCGAGATATCAGTAATCAATGGTAATCACATACCATTTCTTCGTAACTATGATCATTCGAGGACAGTGCATTTTTCATTTGGGTCTCGAGATGAATAAACTCAAGAACCTCTGACATGAATTCTTAAACTATGATTTGGGACCCAATGCGGTTATTAACATGTCATAGGTGGGTCGCGAGATATGAGTGAACATTCAGAATCATACACTATTTCTTCATAATGTTGGTCGTTCGAGGACACTGCATTTCTCATTTGGCTCTCGAGCTTAAAAATGGTAAAAACGTCTGAAACAGCAGATGAATCATTTTGTGTAAGTAATTAACCTACAATATGGTGGGGAACTTTGTCAAACGGCAGAGTTGCTGAGTTTCTTAGCTTGCATAGTAAGTCTTAACTCATTCAAAAAACAACCCTTCTAAAATTACATTGCAGTGCCGTGACCCGGATTCGAACCGGGGTTGCTGCGACCACAACGCAGAGTACTAACCACTATACGATCACGGCCGGCTACAAGAGCTGGCTTTGTAAAGCCTACATAGGCTGTGAAAGTGATGTGCACAAGCTGGCTAAACTCTTTTCATTTTGGTCTCGATAATGAATAAACTGAAGAAACAGTGGAGCTTTACACAGTCGGTAGGTTTTTTCTCATTCAAAAAGTGCCCTTTTTCCGTGACATTGGAATATCTCAATTGCATCCTCCTCACGTCATCTCTAATTCTCTAAACCCATTGGTGAGAAAACCTGAGTGCCCTCCCCTCTGACCTTCTCCACCAATGTGAACAATAAAAAGGTACTGCTGAGATTTGAACTCAGGTTCTCCTGTTTACTAGACAGGCACTTTAACCAACTAAGCCACAGCACCCATAAAAGTCATATATGTTGCAGATGTGAACACCCACACCTATTTGAATCAAACCAGTCTCATTAATTTAACCCACATCTCTGTCTAGCAAAATCACATCACAAAAGAGATGTCTTTTACTAATATTGGAAACGATACAGACACCTTCAATTGTCTAGCAACAGGGTTTCTTAAGCTACGTTTTGGGACGCAAAGTGGGCCTGAGCATGTGAGAGGCAGTGTTGCCAAATCCTCAGGAAGGAAAGTAGCTATTGCTGGTCCTAAAAGTAGCTAGAAGTCGCTAAATGACGTCATCACATAATTTTCATAATTGGCCAAGTGGATGTAATTGTGATTGACGCTGTAGGAGAGAGGAATAACGTCTCGGGAGAGACAAAAAGTGAGTAAAAAACACCCTAAGTATGTTTAGAACTACAATTGAACTTTCTTCTGTCGATTCTTGTCTTTTTTCTGAATACTCACTAAATATAGCGACAAAGTCGCTAAGTTGGCAACACTGGTGAGAGGTGGGTAGCGAGATATCAGTAATCAATGGTAATCACATACTATTTCTTCGTAACTATGATCATTCGAGGACAGTGCATTTTTCATTTGGGTCTCGAGATGAATAAACTCAAGAACCTCTGACATGAATTCTTAAACTATGATTTGGGACCCAAAGCGGTTATTAACATGTCATAGGTGGGTCGCGAGATATGAGTGAACATTCAGAATCATACACTATTTCTTCATAATGTTGGTCGTTCGAGGACACTGCATTTCTCATTTGGCTCTGGAGCTTAAAAATTGTAAAAACGTCTGAAACAGCAGATGAATGATTTCGTGCAAGTAATTATCCTACAATATGGTGGGGAACTTTGTCAAACGGCAGAGTTGCTGAGTTTCTTAGCTTGCATAGTAAGTCTTAACTCATTCAAAAAACAACCCTTCTAAAATTACATTGCAGTGCCGTGACCCAGATTCAAACCGGGGTTGCTGCGACCACAACGCAGAGTACTAACCACTATACGATCACGGCCGGCTACAAGAGCTGGCTTTGTAAAGCCTACATAGGCTGTGAAAGTGATGTGCACAAGCTGGCTAAACTCTTTTCATTTTGGTCTCGATAATGAATAAACTGAAGAAACAGTGGAGCTTTACACAGTCGGTAGGTTTTTTCTCATTCAAAAAGTGCCCTTTTTCCGTGACATTGGAATATCTCAATTGCATCCTCCTCACGTCATCTCTAATTCTCTAAACCCATTGGTGAGAAAACCTGAGTGCCCTCCCCTCTGACCTTCTCCACCAATGTGAACAATAAAAAGGTACTGCTGAGATTTGAACTCAGGAACTCCTGTTTACTAGACAGGCACTTTAACCAACTAAGCCACAGCACCCATAAAAGTCATATATGTTGCAGATGTGAACACCCACACCTATTTGAATCAAACCAGTCTCATTAATTTAACCCACATCTCTGTCTAGCAAAATCACATCACAAAAGAGATGTCTTTTACTAATATTGGAAACGATACAGACACCTTCAATTGTCTAGCAACAGGGTTTCTTAAGCTACGTTTTGGGACGCAAAGTGGGCCTGAGCATGTGAGAGGCAGTGTTGCCATATCCTCAGGAAGGAAAGTAGCTATTGCTGGTCCTAAAAGTAGCTAGAAGTCGCTAAATGACGTCATCACATAATTTTCATAATTGGCCAAGTGGATGTAATTGTGATTGACGCTGTAGGAGAGAGGAATAACGTCTCGGGAGAGACAAAAAGTGAGTAAAAAACACCCTAAGTATGTTTAGAACTACAATTGAACTTTCTTCTGTCGATTCTTGTCTTTTTTCTGAATACTCACTAAATATAGCGACAAAGTCGCTAAGTTGGCAACACTGGTGAGAGGTGGGTAGCGAGATATCAGTAATCAATGGTAATCACATACTATTTCTTCGTAACTATGATCATTCGAGGACAGTACATTTTTCATTTGGGTCTCGAGATGAATAAACTCAAGAACCTCTGACATGAATTCTTAAACTATGATTTGGGACCCAAAGCGGTTATTAACATGTCATAGGTGGGTCGCGAGATATGAGTGAACATTCAGAATCATACACTATTTCTTCATAATGTTGGTCGTTCGAGGACACTGTATTTCTCATTTGGCTCTCGAGCTTAAAAATGGTAAAAACGTCTGAAACAGCAGATGAATCATTTCGTGTAAGTAATTAACCTACAATATGGTGGGGAACTTTGTCAAACGGCAGAGTTGCTGAGTTTCTTAGCTTGCATAGTAAGTCTTAACTCATTCAAAAAACAACCCTTCTAAAATTACATTGCAGTGCCGTGACCCGGATTCGAACCGGGGTTGCTGCGACCACAACGCAGAGTACTAACCACTATACGATCACGGCCGGCTACAAGAGTTGGCTTTGTAAAGCCTACATAGGCTGTGAAAGTGATGTGCACAAGCTGGCTAAACTCTTTTCATTTTGGTCTCGATAATGAATAAACTGAAGAAACAGTGGAGCTTTACACAGTCGGTAGGTTTTTTCTCATTCAAAAAGTGCCCTTTTTCCGTGACATTGGAATATCTCAATTGCATACTCCTCACGTCATCTCTAATTCTCTAAACCCATTGGTGAGAAAACCTGAGTGCCCTCCCCTCTGACCTTCTCCACCAATGTGAACAATAAAAAGGTACTGCTGACATTTGAACTCAGGATCTCCTGTTTACTAGACAGGCACTTTAACCAACTAAGCCACAGCACCCATAAAACTCATATATGTTGCAGATGTGAACACCCACACCTATTTGAATCAAACCAGTCTCATTAATTTAACCCACATCTCTGTCTAGCAAAATCACATCACAAAAGAGATGTCTTTTACTAATATTGGAAACGATACAGACACATTCAATTGTCTAGCAACAGGGTTTCTTAAGCTACGTTTTGGGACGCAAAGTGGGCCTGAGCATGTGAGAGGCAGTGTTGCCAAATCCTCAGGAAGGAAAGTAGCTATTGCTGGTCCTAAAAGTAGCTAGAAGTCGCTAAATGACGTCATCACATAATTTTCATAATTGGCCAAGTGGATGTAATTGTGATTGACGCTGTAGGAGAGAGGAATAACGTCTCGGGAGAGACAAAAAGTGAGTAAAAAACACCCTAAGTATGTTTAGAACTACAATTGAACTTTCTTCTGTCGATTCTTGTCTTTTTTCTGAATACCTCCTAAATATAGCGACAAAGTCGCTAAGTTGGCAACACTGGTGAGAGGTGGGTAGCGAGATATCAGTAATCAATGGTAATCACATACTATTTCTTCGTAACTATGATCATTCGAGGACAGTACATTTTTCATTTGGGTCTCGAGATGAATAAACTCAAGAACCTCTGACATGAATTCTTAAACTATGATTTGGGACCCAAAGCGGTTATTAACATGTCATAGGTGGGTCGCGAGATATGAGTGAACATTCAGAATCATATACTATTTCTTCATAATGTTGGTCGTTCGAGGACACTGCATTTCTCATTTGGCTCTGGAGCTTAAAAATTGTAAAAACGTCTGAAACAGCAGATGAATCATTTCGTGTAAGTAATTAACCTACAATATGGTGGGGAACTTTGTCAAACGGCAGAGTTGCTGAGTTTCTTAGCTTGCATAGTAAGTCTTAACTCATTTAAAAAACAACCCTTCTAAAATTACATTGCAGTGCCGTGACCCGGATTCGAACCGGGGTTGCTGCGACCACAACGCAGAGTACTAACCACTATACGATCACGGCCGGCTACAAGAGTTGGCTTTGTAAAGCCTACATAGGCTGTGAAAGTGATGTGCACAAGCTGGCTAAACTCTTTTCATTTTGGTCTCGATAATGAATAAACTGAAGAAACAGTGGAGCTTTACACAGTCGGTAGGTTTTTTCTCATTCAAAAAGTGCCCTTTTTCCGTGACATTGGAATATCTCAATTGCATCCTCCTCACGTCATCTCTAATTCTCTAAATCCATTGGTGAGAAAACCTGAGTGCCCTCCCCTCTGACCTTCTCCACCAATGTGAACAATAAAAAGGTACTGCTGACATTTGAATTCAGGATCTCCTGTTTACTAGACAGGCACTTTAACCAACTAAGCCACAGCACCCATAAAAGTCATATATGTTGCAGATGTGAACACCCACACCTATTTGAATCAAACCAGTCTCATTAATTTAACCCACATCTCTGTCTAGCAAAATCACATCACAAAAGAGATGTCTTTTACTAATATTGGAAACGATACAGACACATTCAATTGTCTAGCAACAGGGTTTCTTAAGCTACGTTTTGGGACGCAAAGTGGGCCTGAGCATGTGAGAGGCAGTGTTGCCAAATCCTCAGGAAGGAAAGTAGCTATTGCTGGTCCTAAAAGTAGCTAGAAGTCGCTAAATGACGTCATCACATAATTTTCATAATTGGCCAAGTGGATGTAATTGTGATTGACGCTGTAGGAGAGAGGAATAACGTCTCGGGAGAGACAAAAAGTGAGTAAAAAACACCCTAAGTATGTTTAGAACTACAATTGAACTTTCTTCTGTCGATTCTTGTCTTTTTTCTGAATACCTCCTAAATATAGCGACAAAGTCGCTAAGTTGGCAACACTGGTGAGAGGTGGGTAGCGAGATATCAGTAATCAATGGTAATCACATACTATTTCTTCGTAACTATGATCATTCGAGGACAGTACATTTTTCATTTGGGTCTCGAGATGAATAAACTCAAGAACCTCTGACATGAATTCTTAAACTATGATTTGGGACCCAAAGCGGTTATTAACATGTCATAGGTGGGTCGCGAGATATGAGTGAACATTCAGAATCATATACTATTTCTTCATAATGTTGGTCGTTCGAGGACACTGCATTTCTCATTTGGCTCTGGAGCTTAAAAATTGTAAAAACGTCTGAAACAGCAGATGAATAATTTCGTGTAAGTAATTAACCTACAATATGGTGGGGAACTTTGTCAAACGGCAGAGTTGCTGAGTTTCTTAGCTTGCATAGTAAGTCTTAACTCATTTAAAAAACAACCCTTCTAAAATTACATTGCAGTGCCGTGACCCGGATTCGAACCAGGGTTGCTGCGACCACAACGCAGAGTACTAACCACTATACGATCACGGCCGGCTACAAGAGTTGGCTTTGTAAAGCCTACATAGGCTGTGAAAGTGATGTGCACAAGCTGGCTAAACTCTTTTCATTTTGGTCTCGATAATGAATAAACTGAAGAAACAGTGGAGCTTTACACAGTCGGTAGGTTTTTTCTCATTCAAAAAGTGCCCTTTTTCCGTGACATTGGAATATCTCAATTGCATCCTCCTCACGTCATCTCTAATTCTCTAAACCCATTGGTGAGAAAACCTGAGTGCCCTCCCCTCTGACCTTCTCCACCAATGTGAACAATAAAAAGGTACTGCTGACATTTGAACTCAGGATCTCCTGTTTACTAGACAGGCACTTTAACCAACTAAGCCACAGCACCCATAAAAGTCATATATGTTGCAGATGTGAACACCCACACCTATTTGAATCAAACCAGTCTCATTAATTTAACCCACATCTCTGTCTAGCAAAATCACATCACAAAAGAGATGTCTTTTACTAATATTGGAAACGATACAGACACCTTCAATTGTCTAGCAACAGGGTTTCTTAAGCTACGTTTTGGGACGCAAAGTGGGCCTGAGCATGTGAGAGGCAGTGTTGCCAAATCCTCAGGAAGGAAAGTAGCTATTGCTGGTCCTAAAAGTAGCTAGAAGTCGCTAAATGACGTCATCACATAATTTTCATAATTGGCCAAGTGGATGTAATTGTGATTGACGCTGTAGGAGAGAGGAATAACGTCTCGGGAGAGACAAAAAGTGAGTAAAAAAACACCCTAAGTATGTTTAAAACTACAATTGAACTTTCTTCTGTCGATTCTTGTCTTTTTTCTGAATACCTCCTAAATATAGCGACAAAGTCGCTAAGTTGGCAACACTGGTGAGAGGTGGGTAGCGAGATATCAGTAATCAATGGTAATCACATACTATTTCTTCGTAACTATGATCATTCGAGGACAGTACATTTTTCATTTGGGTCTCGAGATGAATAAACTCAAGAACCTCTGACATGAATTCTTAAACTATGATTTGGGACCCAAAGCGGTTATTAACATGTCATAGGTGGGTCGCGAGATATGAGTGAACATTCAGAATCATATACTATTTCTTCATAATGTTGGTCGTTCGAGGACACTGCATTTCTCATTTGGCTCTGGAGCTTAAAAATTGTAAAAACGTCTGAAACAGCAGATGAATAATTTCGTGTAAGTAATTAACCTACAATATGGTGGGGAACTTTGTCAAACGGCAGAGTTGCTGAGTTTCTTAGCTTGCATAGTAAGTCTTAACTCATTTAAAAAACAACCCTTCTAAAATTACATTGCAGTGCCGTGACCCGGATTCGAACCAGGGTTGCTGCGACCACAACGCAGAGTACTAACCACTATACGATCACGGCCGGCTACAAGAGTTGGCTTTGTAAAGCCTACATAGGCTGTGAAAGTGATGTGCACAAGCTGGCTAAACTCTTTTCATTTTGGTCTCGATAATGAATAAACTGAAGAAACAGTGGAGCTTTACACAGTCGGTAGGTTTTTTCTCATTCAAAAAGTGCCCTTTTTCCGTGACATTGGAATATCTCAATTGCATCCTCCTCACGTCATCTCTAATTCTCTAAACCCATTGGTGAGAAAACCTGAGTGCCCTCCCCTCTGACCTTCTCCACCAATGTGAACAATAAAAAGGTACTGCTGACATTTGAACTCAGGATCTCCTGTTTACTAGACAGGCACTTTAACCAACTAAGCCACAGCACCCATAAAAGTCATATATGTTGCAGATGTGAACACCCACACCTATTTGAATCAAACCAGTCTCATTAATTTAACCCACATCTCTGTCTAGCAAAATCACATCACAAAAGAGATGTCTTTTACTAATATTGGAAACGATACAGACACCTTCAATTGTCTAGCAACAGGGTTTCTTAAGCTACGTTTTGGGAAGCAAAGTGGGCCTGAGCATGTGAGAGGCAGTGTTGCCAAATCCTCAGGAAGGAAAGTAGCTATTGCTGGTCCTAAAAGTAGCTAGAAGTCGCTAAATGACGTCATCACATAATTTTCATAATTGGCCAAGTGGATGTAATTGTGATTGACGCTGTAGGAGAGAGGAATAACGTCTCGGGAGAGACAAAAAGTGAGTAAAAAAACACCCTAAGTATGTTTAGAACTACAATTGAACTTTCTTCTGTCGATTCTTGTCTTTTTTCTGAATACCTCCTAAATATAGCGACAAAGTCGCTAAGTTGGCAACACTGGTGAGAGGTGGGTAGCGAGATATCAGTAATCAATGGTAATCACATACTATTTCTTCGTACTATTTTTCATTTGGGTCTCGAGATGAATAAACTCAAGAACCTCTGACATGAATTCTTAAACTATGATTTGGGACCCAAAGCGGTTATTAACATGTCATAGGTGGGTCGCGAGATATGAGTGAACATTCAGAATCATATACTATTTCTTCATAATGTTGGTCGTTCGAGGACACTGCATTTCTCATTTGGCTCTGGAGCTTAAAAATGGTAAAAACGTCTGAAACAGCAGATGAATCATTTTGTGTAAGTAATTAACCTACAATATGGTGGGGAACTTTGTCAAACGGCAGAGTTGCTGAGTTTCTTAGCTTGCATAGTAAGTCTTAACTCATTTAAAAAACAACCCTTCTAAAATTACATTGCAGTGCCGTGACCCGGATTCGAACCAGGGTTGCTGCGACCACAACGCAGAGTACTAACCACTATACGATCACTGCCGGCTACAAGAGTTGGCTTTGTAAAGCCTACATAGGCTGTGAAAGTGATGTGCACAAGCTGGCTAAACTCTTTTCATTTTGGTCTCGATAATGAATAAACTGAAGAAACAGTGGAGCTTTACACAGTCGGTAGGTTTTTTCTCATTCAAAAAGTGCCCTTTTTCCGTGACATTGGAATATCTCAATTGCATCCTCCTCACGTCATCTCTAATTCTCTAAACCCATTGGTGAGAAAACCTGAGTGCCCTCCACTCTGACCTTCTCCACCAATGTGAACAATAAAAAGGTACTGCTGACATTTGAACTCAGGATCTCCTGTTTACTAGACAGGCACTTTAACCAACTAAGCCACAGCACCCATAAAAGTCATATATGTTGCAGATGTGAACACCCACACCTATTTGAATCAAACCAGTCTCATTAATTTAACCCACATCTCTGTCTAGCAAAATCACATCACAAAAGAGATGTCTTTTACTAATATTGGAAACGATACAGACACCTTCAATTGTCTAGCAACAGGGTTTCTTAAGCTACGTTTTGGGACGCAAAGTGGGCCTGAGCATGTGAGAGGCAGTGTTGCCAAATCCTCAGGAAGGAAAGTAGCTATTGCTGGTCCTAAAAGTAGCTAGAAGTCGCTAAATGACGTCATCACATAATTTTCATAATTGGCCAAGTGGATGTAATTGTGATTGACGCTGTAGGAGAGAGGAATAACGTCTCGGGAGAGACAAAAAGTGAGTAAAAAAACACCCTAAGTATGTTTAGAACTACAATTGAACTTTCTTCTGTCGATTCTTGTCTTTTTTCTGAATACCTCCTAAATATAGCGACAAAGTCGCTAAGTTGGCAACACTGGTGAGAGGTGGGTAGCGAGATATCAGTAATCAATGGTAATCACATACTATTTCTTCGTACTATTTTTCATTTGGGTCTCGAGATGAATAAACTCAAGAACCTCTGACATGAATTCTTAAACTATGATTTGGGACCCAAAGCGGTTATTAACATGTCATAGCTGGGTCGCGAGATATGAGTGAACATTCAGAATCATATACTATTTCTTCATAATGTTGGTCGTTCGAGGACACTGCATTTCTCATTTGGCTCTGGAGCTTAAAAATGGTAAAAACGTCTGAAACAGCAGATGAATCATTTTGTGTAAGTAATTAACCTACAATATGGTGGGGAACTTTGTCAAATGGCAGAGTTGCTGAGTTTCTTAGCTTGCATAGTAAGTCTTAACTCATTTAAAAAACAACCCTTCTAAAATTACATTGCAGTGCCGTGACCCGGATTCGAACCAGGGTTGCTGTGACCACAACGCAGAGTACTAACCACTATACGATCACGGCCGGCTACAAGAGTTGGCTTTGTAAAGCCTACATAGGCTGTGAAAGTGATGTGCACAAGCTGGCTAAACTCTTTTAATTTTGGTCTCGATAATGAATAAACTGAAGAAACAGTGGAGCTTTACACAGTCGGTAGGTTTTTTCTCATTCAAAAAGTGCCCTTTTTCCGTGACATTGGAATATCTCAATTGCATCCTCCTCACGTCATCTCTAATTCTCTAAACCCATTGGTGAGAAAACTTGAGTGCCCTCCCCTCTGACCTTCTCCACCAATGTGAACAATAAAAAGGTACTGCTGAGATTTGAACTCAGGATCTCCTGTTTACTAGACAGGCACTTTAACCAACTAAGCCACAGCACCCATAAAAGTCATATATGTTGCAGATGTGAACACCGACACCTATTTGAATCAAACCAGTCTCATTAATTTAACCCACATCCCTGTCTAGCAAAATCACATCACAAAAGAGATGTCTTTTACTAATATTGGAAACGATACAGACACCTTCAATTGTCTAGCAACAGGGTTTCTTAAGCTACGTTTTGGGACGCAAAGTGGGCCTGAGCATGTGAGAGGCAGTGTTGCCAAATCCTCAGGAAGGAAAGTAGCTATTGCTGGTCCTAAAAGTAGCTAGAAGTCGCTAAATGACGTCATCACATCATTTTCATAATTGGCCAAGTGGATGTAATTGTGATTGACGCTGTAGGAGAGAGGAATAACGTCTCGGGAGAGACAAAAAGTGAGTAAAAAACACCCTAAGTATGTTTAGAACTACAATTGAACTTTCTTCTGTCGATTCTTGTCTTTTTTCTGAATACCTCCTAAATATAGCGACAAAGTCGCTAAGTTGGCAACACTGGTGAGAGGTGGGTAGCGAGATATCAGTAATCAATGGTAATCACATACTATTTCTTCGTAACTATGATCATTCGAGGACAGTACATTTTTCATTTGGGTCTCGAGATGAATAAACTCAAGAACCTCTGACATGAATTCTTAAACTATGATTTGGGACCCAAAGCGGTTATTAACATGTCATAGGTGGGTCGCGAGATATGAGTGAACATTCAGAATCATATACTATTACTTCATAATGTTGGTCGTTCGAGGACACTGCATTTCTCATTTGGCTCTGGAGCTTAAAAATTGTAAAAACGTCTGAAACAGCAGATGAATCATTTTGTGTAAGTAATTAACCTACAATATGGTGGGGAACTTTGTCAAACGGCAGAGTTGCTGAGTTTCTTAGCTTGCATAGTAAGTCTTAACTCATTCAAAAAACAACCCTTCTAAAATTACATTGCAGTGCTGTGACCCGGATTCGAACCGGGGTTGCTGCGACCACAACGCAGAGTACTAACCACTATACGATCACGGCCGGCTACAAGAGTTGGCTTTGTAAAGCCTACATAGGCTGTGAAAGTGATGTGCACAAGCTGGCTAAACTCTTTTCATTTTGGTCTCGATAATGAATAAACTGAAGAAACAGTGGAGCTTTACACAGTCGGTAGGTTTTTTCTCATTCAAAAAGTGCCCTTTTTCCGTGACATTGGAATATCTCAATTGCATCCTCCTCACGTCATCTCTAATTCTCTAAACCCATTGGTGAGAAAACCTGAGTGCCCTCCCCTCTGACCTTCTCCACCAATGTGAACAATAAAAAGGTACTGCTGAGATTTGAACTCAGGATCTCCTGTTTACTAGACAGGCACTTTAACGAACTAAGCCACAGCACACATAAAAGTCATATATGTTGCAGATGTGAACACCCACACCTATTTGAATCAAACCAGTCTCATTAATTTAACCCACATCTCTGTCTAGCAAAATCACATCACAAAAGAGATGTCTTTTACTAATATTGGAAACGATACAGACACCTTCAATTGTCTAGCAACAGGGTTTCTTAAGCTACGTTTTGGGACGCAAAGTGGGCCTGAGCATGTGAGAGGCAGTGTTGCCAAATCCTCAGGAAGGAAAGTAGCTATTGCTGGTCCTAAAAGTAGCTAGAAGTCGCTAAATGACGTCATCACATAATTTTCATAATTGGCCAAGTGGATGTAATTGTGATTGACGCTGTAGGAGAGAGGAATAACGTCTCGGGAGAGACAAAAAGTGAGTAAAAAACACCCTAAGTATGTTTAGAACTACAATTGAACTTTCTTCTGTCGATTCTTGTCTTTTTTCTGAATACCTCCTAAATATAGCGACAAAGTCGCTAAGTTGGCAACACTGGTGAGAGGTGGGTAGCGAGATATCAGTAATCAATGGTAATCACATACTATTTCTTCGTAACTATGATCATTCGAGGACAGTACATTTTTCATTTGGGTCTCGAGATGAATAAACTCAAGAACCTCTGACATGAATTCTTAAACTATGATTTGGGACCCAAAGCGGTTATTAACATGTCATAGGTGGGTCGCGAGATATGAGTGAACATTCAGAATCATATACTATTACTTCATAATGTTGGTCGTTCGAGGACACTGCATTTCTCATTTGGCTCTGGAGCTTAAAAATTGTAAAAACGTCTGAAACAGCAGATGAATCATTTTGTGTAAGTAATTAACCTACAATATGGTGGGGAACTTTGTCAAACGGCAGAGTTGCTGAGTTTCTTAGCTTGCATAGTAAGTCTTAACTCATTCAAAAAACAACCCTTCTAAAATTACATTGCAGTGCTGTGACCCGGATTCGAACCGGGGTTGCTGCGACCACAACGCAGAGTACTAACCACTATACGATCACGGCCGGCTACAAGAGTTGGCTTTGTAAAGCCTACATAGGCTGTGAAAGTGATGTGCACAAGCTGGCTAAACTCTTTTCATTTTGGTCTCGATAATGAATAAACTGAAGAAACAGTGGAGCTTTACACAGTCGGTAGGTTTTTTCTCATTCAAAAAGTGCCCTTTTTCCGTGACATTGGAATATCTCAATTGCATCCTCCTCACGTCATCTCTAATTCTCTAAACCCATTGGTGAGAAAACCTGAGTGCCCTCCCCTCTGACCTTCTCCACCAATGTGAACAATAAAAAGGTACTGCTGAGATTTGAACTCAGGATCTCCTGTTTACTAGACAGGCACTTTAACGAACTAAGCCACAGCACACATAAAAGTCATATATGTTGCAGATGTGAACACCCACACCTATTTGAATCAAACCAGTCTCATTAATTTAACCCACATCTCTGTCTAGCAAAATCACATCACAAAAGAGATGTCTTTTACTAATATTGGAAACGATACAGACACCTTCAATTGTCTAGCAACAGGGTTTCTTAAGCTACGTTTTGGGACGCAAAGTGGGCCTGAGCATGTGAGAGGCAGTGTTGCCAAATCCTCAGGAAGGAAAGTAGCTATTGCTGGTCCTAAAAGTAGCTAGAAGTCGCTAAATGACGTCATCACATAATTTTCATAATTGGCCAAGTGGATGTAATTGTGATTGACGCTGTAGGAGAGAGGAATAACGTCTCGGGAGAGACAAAAAGTGAGTAAAAAACACCCTAAGTATGTTTAGAACTACAATTGAACTTTCTTCTGTCGATTCTTGTCTTTTTTCTGAATACCTCCTAAATATAGCGACAAAGTCGCTAAGTTGGCAACACTGGTGAGAGGTGGGTAGCGAGATATCAGTAATCAATGGTAATCACATACTATTTCTTCGTAACTATGATCATTCGAGGACAGTACATTTTTCATTTGGGTCTCGAGATGAATAAACTCAAGAACCTCTGACATGAATTCTTAAACTATGATTTGGGACCCAAAGCGGTTATTAACATGTCATAGGTGGGTCGCGAGATATGAGTGAACATTCAGAATCATATACTATTACTTCATAATGTTGGTCGTTCGAGGACACTGCATTTCTCATTTGGCTCTGGAGCTTAAAAATTGTAAAAACGTCTGAAACAGCAGATGAATCATTTTGTGTAAGTAATTAACCTACAATATGGTGGGGAACTTTGTCAAACGGCAGAGTTGCTGAGTTTCTTAGCTTGCATAGTAAGTCTTAACTCATTCAAAAAACAACCCTTCTAAAATTACTTTGCAGTGCTGTGACCCGGATTCGAACCGGGGTTGCTGCGACCACAACGCAGAGTACTAACCACTATACGATCACGGCCGGCTACAAGAGTTGGCTTTGTAAAGCCTACATAGGCTGTGAAAGTGATGTGCACAAGCTGGCTAAACTCTTTTCATTTTGGTCTCGATAATGAATAAACTGAAGAAACAGTGGAGCTTTACACAGTCGGTAGGTTTTTTCTCATTCAAAAAGTGCCCTTTTTCTGTGACATTGGAATATCTCAATTGCATCCTCCTCACGTCATCTCTAATTCTCTAAACCCATTGGTGAGAAAACCTGAGTGCCCTCCCCTCTGACCTTCTCCACCAATGTGAACAATAAAAAGGTACTGCTGAGATTTGAACTCAGGATCTCCTGTTTACTAGACAGGCACTTTAACCAACTAAGCCACAGCACCCATAAAAGTCATATATGTTGCAGATGTGAACACCCACACCTATTTGAATCAAACCAGTCTCATTAATTTAACCCACATCTCTGTCTAGCAAAATCACATCACAAAAGAGATGTCTTTTACTAATATTGGAAACGATACAGACACCTTCAATTGTCTAGCAACAGGGTTTCTTAAGCTACGTTTTGGGACGCAAAGTGGGCCTGAGCATGTGAGAGGCAGTGTTGCCAAATCCTCAGGAAGGAAAGTAGCTATTGCTGGTCCTAAAAGTAGCTAGAAGTCGCTAAATGACGTCATCACATAATTTTCATAATTGGCCAAGTGGATGTAATTGTGATTGACGCTGTAGGAGAGAGGAATAACGTCTCGGGAGAGACAAAAAGTGAGTAAAAAACACCCTAAGTATGTTTAGAACTACAATTGAACTTTCTTCTGTCGATTCTTGTCTTTTTTCTGAATACCTCCTAAATATAGCGACAAAGTCGCTAAGTTGGCAACACTGGTGAGAGGTGGGTAGCGAGATATCAGTAATCAATGGTAATCACATACTATTTCTTCGTAACTATGATCATTCGAGGACAGTACATTTTTCATTTGGGTCTCGAGATGAATAAACTCAAGAACCTCTGACATGAATTCTTAAACTATGATTTGGGACCCAAAGCGGTTATTAACATGTCATAGGTGGGTCGCGAGATATGAGTGAACATTCAGAATCATATACTATTACTTCATAATGTTGGTCGTTCGAGGACACTGCATTTCTCATTTGGCTCTGGAGCTTAAAAATTGTAAAAACGTCTGAAACAGCAGATGAATCATTTTGTGTAAGTAATTAACCTACAATATGGTGGGGAACTTTGTCAAACGGCAGAGTTGCTGAGTTTCTTAGCTTGCATAGTAAGTCTTAACTCATTCAAAAAACAACCCTTCTAAAATTACATTGCAGTGCTGTGACCCGGATTCGAACCGGGGTTGCTGCGACCACAACGCAGAGTACTAACCACTATACGATCACAGCCGGCTACAAGAGTTGGCTTTGTAAAGCCTACATAGGCTGTGAAAGTGATGTGCACAAGCTGGCTAAACTCTTTTCATTTTGGTCTCGATAATGAATAAACTGAAGAAACAGTGGAGCTTTACACAGTCGGTAGGTTTTTTCTCATTCAAAAAGTGCCCTTTTTCTGTGACATTGGAATATCTCAATTGCATCCTCCTCACGTCATCTCTAATTCTCTAAACCCATTGGTGAGAAAACCTGAGTGCCCTCCCCTCTGACCTTCTCCACCAATGTGAACAATAAAAAGGTACTGCAAAAAGGTACTGCTGAGATTTGAACTCAGGATCTCCTGTTTACTAGACAGGCACTTTAACCAACTAAGCCACAGCACCCATAAAAGTCATATATGTTGCAGATGTGAACACCCACACCTATTTGAATCAAACCAGTCTCATTAATTTAACCCACATCTCTGTCTAGCAAAATCACATCACAAAGGAGATGTATTTTACTAATAATGGAAACGATACAGACACCTTCAATTGTCTAGCAACAGGGTTTCTTAAGCTACGTTTTGGGACGCAAAGTGGGCCTGAGCATGTGAGAGGCAGTGTTGCCAAATCCTCAGGAAGGAAAGTAGCTATTGCTGGTCCTAAAAGTAGCTAGAAGTCGCTAAATGACGTCATCACATAATTTTCATAATTGGCCAAGTGGATGTAATTGTGATTGACGCTGTAGGAGAGAGGAATAACGTCTCGGGAGAGACAAAAAGTGAGTAAAAAACACCCTAAGTATGTTTAGAACTACAATTGAACTTTCTTCTGTCGATTCTTGTCTTTTTTCTGAATACTCACTAAATATAGCGACAAAGTCGCTAAGTTGGCAACACTGGTGAGAGGTGGGTAGCGAGATATCAGTAATCAATGGTAATCACATACTATTTCTTCGTAACTATGATCATTCGAGGACAGTACATTTTTCATTTGGGTCTCGAGATGAATAAACTCAAGAACCTCTGACATGAATTCTTAAACTATGATTTGGGACCCAAAGCGGTTATTAACATGTCATAGGTGGGTCGCGAGATATGAGTGAACATTCAGAATCATATACTATTACTTCATAATGTTGGTCGTTCGAGGACACTGCATTTCTCATTTGGCTCTGGAGCTTAAAAATTTTAAAAACGTCTGAAACAGCAGATGAATCATTTCGTGTAAGTAATTAACCTACAATATGGTGGGGAACTTTGTCAAACGGCAGAGTTGCTGAGTTTCTTAGCTTGCATAGTAAGTCTTAACTCATTCAAAAAACAACCCTTCTAAAATTACATTGCAGTGCCGTGACCTGGATTCAAACCGGGGTTGCTGCGACCACAACGCAGAGTACTAACCACTATACGATCACGGCCGGCTACAAGAGTTGGCTTTGTAAAGCCTACATAGGCTGTGAAAGTGACGTGCACAAGCTGGCTAAACTCTTTTCATTTTGGTCTCGATAATGAATAAACTGAAGAAACAGTGGAGCTTTACACAGTCGGTAGGTTTTTTCTCATTCAAAAAGTGCCCTTTTTCCGTGACATTGGAATATCTCAATTGCATCCTCCTCACGTCATCTCTAATTCTCTAAACCCATTGGTGAGAAAACCTGAGTGCCCTCCCCTCTGACCTTCTCCACCAATGTGAATAATAAGAAGGTACTGCAGGACCTCCTGTTTACTAGACAGGCACTTTAACCAACTAAGCCACAGCACCCATAAAAGTCATATATGTTGCAGATGTGAACACCCACACCTATTTGAATCAAACCAGTCTCATTAATTTAACCCACATCTCTGTCTAGCAAAATCACATCACAAAAGAGATGTCTTTTACTAATATTGGAAACGATACAGACACCTTCAATTGTCTAGCAACAGGGTTTCTTAAGCTACGTTTTGGGACGCAAAGTGGGCCTGAGCATGTGAGAGGCAGTGTTGCCAAATCCTCAGGAAGGAAAGTAGCTATTGCTGGTCCTAAAAGTAGCTAGAAGTCGCTAAATGACGTCATCACATAATTTTCATAATTGGCCAAGTGGATGTAATTGTGATTGACGCTGTAGGAGAGAGGAATAACGTCTCGGGAGAGACAAAAAGTGAGTAAAAAACACCCTAAGTATGTTTAGAACTACAATTGAACTTTCTTCTGTCGATTCTTGTCTTTTTTCTGAATACTCACTAAATATAGCGACAAAGTCGCTAAGTTGGCAACACTGGTGAGAGGTGGGTAGCGAGATATCAGTAATCAATGGTAATCACATACTATTTCTTCGTAACTATGATCATTCGAGGACAGTGCATTTTTCATTTGGGTCTCGAGATGAATAAACTCAAGAACCTCTGACATGAATTCTTAAACTATGATTTGGGACCCAAAGCGGTTATTAACATGTCATAGGTGGGTCGCGAGATATGAGTTAACATTCAGAATCATACACTATTTCTTCATAATGTTGGTCGTTCGAGGACACTGCATTTCTCATTTGGCTCTCGAGCTTAAAAATGGTAAAAACGTCTGAAACAGCAGATGAATCATTTTGTGTAAGTAATTAACCTACAATATGGTGGGGAACTTTGTCAAACGGCAGAGTTGCTGAGTTTCTTAGCTTGCATAGTAAGTCTTAACTCATTCAAAAAACAACCCTTCTAAAATTACATTGCAGTGCCGTGACCCGGATTCGAACCAGGGTTGCTGCGACCACAACGCAGAGTACTAACCACTATACGATCACGGCCGGCTACAAGAGCTGGCTTTGTAAAGCCTACATAGGCTGTGAAAGTGATGTGCACAAGCTGGCTAAACTCTTTTCATTTTGGTCTCGATAATGAATAAACTGAAGAAACAGTGGAGCTTTACACAGTCGGTAGGTTTTTTCTCATTCAAAAAGTGCCCTTTTTCCGTGACATTGGAATATCTCAATTGCATCCTCCTCACGTCATCTCTAATTCTCTAAACGCATTGGTGAGAAAACCTGAGTGCCCTCCCCTCTGACCTTCTCCACCAATGTGAACAATAGAAAGGTACTGCTGAGATTTGAACTCAGGTTCTCCTGTTTACTAGACAGGCACTTTAACCAACTAAGCCACAGCACCCATAAAAGTCATATATGTTGCAGATGTGAACACCCACACCTATTTGAATCAAACCAGTCTCATTAATTTAACCCACATCTCTGTCTAGCAAAATCACATCACAAAAGAGATGTCTTTTACTAATATTGGAAACGATACAGACACATTCAATTGTCTAGCAACAGGGTTTCTTAAGCTACGTTTTGGGACGCAAAGTGGGCCTGAGCATGTGAGAGGCAGTGTTGCCAAATCCTCAGGAAGGAAAGTAGCTATTGCTGGTCCTAAAAGTAGCTAGAAGTCGCTAAATGACGTCATCACATAATTTTCATAATTGGCCAAGTGGATGTAATTGTGATTGACGCTGTAGGAGAGAGGAATAACGTCTCGGGAGAGACAAAAAGTGAGTAAAAAACACCCTAAGTATGTTTAGAACTACAATTGAACTTTCTTCTGTCGATTCTTGTCTTTTTTCTGAATACCTCCTAAATATAGCGACAAAGTCGCTAAGTTGGCAACACTGGTGAGAGGTGGGTAGCGAGATATCAGTAATCAATGGTAATCACATACTATTTCTTCGTAACTATGATCTTTCGAGGACAGTACATTTTTCATTTGGGTCTCGAGATGAATAAACTCAAGAACCTCTGACATGAATTCTTAAACTATGATTTGGGACCCAAAGCGGTTATTAACATGTCATAGGTGGGTCGCAAGATATGAGTGAACATTCAGAATCATATACTATTTCTTCATAATGTTGGTCGTTCGAGGACACTGCATTTCTCATTTGGCTCTGGAGCTTAAAAATGGTAAAAACGTCTGAAACAGCAGATGAATCATTTCGTGTAAGTAATTAACCTACAATATGGTGGGGAACTTTGTCAAACGGCAGAGTTGCTGAGTTTCTTAGCTTGCATAGTAAGTCTTAACTCATTCAAAAAACAACCCTTCTAAAATTACATTGCAGTGCCGTGACCCGGATTCGAACCGGGGTTGCTGCGACCACAACGCAGAGTACTAACCACTACACGATCACGGCCGGCTACAAGAGCTGGCTTTGTAAAGCCTACATAGGCTGTGAAAGTGATGTGCACAAGCTGGCTAAACTCTTTTAATTTTGGTCTCGATAATGAATAAACTGAAGAAACAGTGGAGCTTTACACAGTCGGTAGGTTTTTTCTCATTCAAAAAGTGCCCTTTTTCCGTGACATTGGAATATCTCAATTGCATCCTCCTCACATCATCTCTAATTCTCTAAACCCATTGGTGAGGAAATGACCTTCTCCACCAATGTGAACAATAAAAAGGTACTGCTGAGATCTGAACTCATGATCTCCTGTTTACTAGACAGGCACTTTAACCAACTAAGCCACAGCACCCATAAAAGTCATATATGTTGCAGATGTGAACACCCACACCTATTTGAATCAAACCAGTCTCATTAATTTAACCCACATCTCTGTCTAGCAAAATCACATCACAAAAGAGATGTCTTTTACTAATATTGGAAACGATACAGACACATTCAATTGTCTAGCAACAGGGTTTCTTAAGCTACGTTTTGGGACGCAAAGTGGGCCTGAGCATGTGAGAGGCAGTGTTGCCAAATCCTCAGGAAGGAAAGTAGCTATTGCTGGTCCTAAAAGTAGCTAGAAGTCGCTAAATGACGTCATCACATAATTTTCATAATTGGCCAAGTGGATGTAATTGTGATTGACGCTGTAGGAGAGAGGAATAACGTCTCGGGAGAGACAAAAAGTGAGTAAAAAACACCCTAAGTATGTTTAGAACTACAATTGAACTTTCTTCTGTCGATTCTTGTCTTTTTTCTGAATACCTCCTAAATATAGCGACAAAGTCGCTAAGTTGGCAACACTGGTGAGAGGTGGGTAGCGAGATATCAGTAATCAATGGTAATCACATACTATTTCTTCGTAACTATGATCATTCGAGGACAGTACATTTTTCATTTGGGTCTCGAGATGAATAAACTCAAGAACCTCTGACATGAATTCTTAAACTATGATTTGGGACCCAAAGCGGTTATTAACATGTCATAGGTGGGTCGCGAGATATGAGTGAACATTCAGAATCATATACTATTTCTTCATAATGTTGGTCGTTCGAGGACACTGCATTTCTCATTTGGCTCTGGAGCTTAAAAATTGTAAAAACGTCTGAAACAGCAGATGAATCATTTCGTGTAAGTAATTAACCTACAATATGGTGGGGAACTTTGTCAAACGGCAGAGTTGCTGAGTTTCTTAGCTTGCATAGTAAGTCTTAACTCATTTAAAAAACAACCCTTCTAAAATTGCATTGCAGTGCCGTGACCCGGATTCGAACCGGGGTTGCTGCGACCACAACGCAGAGTACTAACCACTATACGATCACGGCCGGCTACAAGAGTTGGCTTTGTAAAGCCTACATAGGCTGTGAAAGTGATGTGCACAAGCTGGCTAAACTCTTTTCATTTTGGTCTCGATAATGAATAAACTGAAGAAACAGTGGAGCTTTACACAGTCGGTAGGTTTTTTCTCATTCAAAAAGTGCCCTTTTTCCGTGACATTGGAATATCTCAATTGCATCCTCCTCACATCATCTCTAATTCTCTAAACCCATTGGTGAGGAAATGACCTTCTCCACCAATGTGAACAATAAAAAGGTACTGCTGAGATCTGAACTCATGATCTCCTGTTTACTAGACAGGCACTTTAACCAACTAAGCCACAGCACCCATAAAAGTCATATATGTTGCAGATGTGAACACCCACACCTATTTGAATCAAACCAGTCTCATTAATTTAACCCACATCTCTGTCTAGCAAAATCACATCACAAAAGAGATGTCTTTTACTAATATTGGAAACGATACAGACACATTCAATTGTCTAGCAACAGGGTTTCTTAAGCTACGTTTTGGGACGCAAAGTGGGCCTGAGCATGTGAGAGGCAGTGTTGCCAAATCCTCAGGAAGGAAAGTAGCTATTGCTGGTCCTAAAAGTAGCTAGAAGTCGCTAAATGACGTCATCACATAATTTTCATAATTGGCCAAGTGGATGTAATTGTGATTGACGCTGTAGGAGAGAGGAATAACGTCTCGGGAGAGACAAAAAGTGAGTAAAAAACACCCTAAGTATGTTTAGAACTACAATTGAACTTTCTTCTGTCGATTCTTGTCTTTTTTCTGAATACCTCCTAAATATAGCGACAAAGTCGCTAAGTTGGCAACACTGGTGAGAGGTGGGTAGCGAGATATCAGTAATCAATGGTAATCACATACTATTTCTTCGTAACTATGATCATTCGAGGACAGTACATTTTTCATTTGGGTCTCGAGATGAATAAACTCAAGAACCTCTGACATGAATTCTTAAACTATGATTTGGGACCCAAAGCGGTTATTAACATGTCATAGGTGGGTCGCGAGATATGAGTGAACATTCAGAATCATATACTATTTCTTCATAATGTTGGTCGTTCGAGGACACTGCATTTCTCATTTGGCTCTGGAGCTTAAAAATTGTAAAAACGTCTGAAACAGCAGATGAATCATTTCGTGTAAGTAATTAACCTACAATATGGTGGGGAACTTTGTCAAACGGCAGAGTTGCTGAGTTTCTTAGCTTGCATAGTAAGTCTTAACTCATTTAAAAAACAACCCTTCTAAAATTACATTGCAGTGCCGTGACCCGGATTCGAACCGGGGTTGCTGCGACCACAACGCAGAGTACTAACCACTATACGATCACGGCCGGCTACAAGAGTTGGCTTTGTAAAGCCTACATAGGCTGTGAAAGTGATGTGCACAAGCTGGCTAAACTCTTTTCATTTTGGTCTCGATAATGAATAAACTGAAGAAACAGTGGAGCTTTACACAGTCGGTAGGTTTTTTCTCATTCAAAAAGTGCCCTTTTTCCGTGACATTGGAATATCTCAATTGCATCCTCCTCACGTCATCTCTAATTCTCTAAATCCATTGGTGAGAAAACCTGAGTGCCCTCCCCTCTGACCTTCTCCACCAATGTGAACAATAAAAAGGTACTGCTGACATTTGAACTCAGGATCTCCTGTTTACTAGACAGGCACTTTAACCAACTAAGCCACAGCACCCATAAAAGTCATATATGTTGCAGATGTGAACACCCACACCTATTTGAATCAAACCAGTCTCATTAATTTAACCCACATCTCTGTCTAGCAAAATCACATCACAAAAGAGATGTCTTTTACTAATATTGGAAACGATACAGACACATTCAATTGTCTAGCAACAGGGTTTCTTAAGCTACGTTTTGGGACGCAAAGTGGGCCTGAGCATGTGAGAGGCAGTGTTGCCAAATCCTCAGGAAGGAAAGTAGCTATTGCTGGTCCTAAAAGTAGCTAGAAGTCGCTAAATGACGTCATCACATAATTTTCATAATTGGCCAAGTGGATGTAATTGTGATTGACGCTGTAGGAGAGAGGAATAACGTCTCGGGAGAGACAAAAAGTGAGTAAAAAACACCCTAAGTATGTTTAGAACTACAATTGAACTTTCTTCTGTCGATTCTTGTCTTTTTTCTGAATACCTCCTAAATATAGCGACAAAGTCGCTAAGTTGGCAACACTGGTGAGAGGTGGGTAGCGAGATATCAGTAATCAATGGTAATCACATACTATTTCTTCGTAACTATGATCATTCGAGGACAGTACATTTTTCATTTGGGTCTCGAGATGAATAAACTCAAGAACCTCTGACATGAATTCTTAAACTATGATTTGGGACCCAAAGCGGTTATTAACATGTCATAGGTGGGTCGCGAGATATGAGTGAACATTCAGAATCATATACTATTTCTTCATAATGTTGGTCGTTCGAGGACACTGCATTTCTCATTTGGCTCTGGAGCTTAAAAATTGTAAAAACGTCTGAAACAGCAGATGAATCATTTCGTGTAAGTAATTAACCTACAATATGGTGGGGAACTTTGTCAAACGGCAGAGTTGCTGAGTTTCTTAGCTTGCATAGTAAGTCTTAACTCATTTAAAAAACAACCCTTCTAAAATTACATTGCAGTGCCGTGACCCGGATTCGAACCAGGGTTGCTGCGACCACAACGCAGAGTACTAACCACTATACGATCACGGCCGGCTACAAGAGTTGGCTTTGTAAAGCCTACATAGGCTGTGAAAGTGATGTGCACAAGCTGGCTAAACTCTTTTCATTTTGGTCTCGATAATGAATAAACTGAAGAAACAGTGGAGCTTTACACAGTCGGTAGGTTTTTTCTCATTCAAAAAGTGCCCTTTTTCCGTGACATTGGAATATCTCAATTGCATCCTCCTCACGTCATCTCTAATTCTCTAAACCCATTGGTGAGAAAACCTGAGTGCCCTCCCCTCTGACCTTCTCCACCAATGTGAACAATAAAAAGGTACTGCTGACATTTGAACTCAGGATCTCCTGTGTACTAGACAGGCACTTTAACCAACTAAGCCACAGCACCCATAAAAGTCATATATGTTGCAGATGTGAACACCCACACCTATTTGAATCAAACCAGTCTCATTAATTTAACCCACATCTCTGTCTAGCAAAATCACATCACAAAAGAGATGTCTTTTACTAATATTGGAAACGATACAGACACCTTCAATTGTCTAGCAACAGGGTTTCTTAAGCTACGTTTTGGGACGCAAAGTGGGCCTGAGCATGTGAGAGGCAGTGTTGCCAAATCCTCAGGAAGGAAAGTAGCTATTGCTGGTCCTAAAAGTAGCTAGAAGTCGCTAAATGACGTCATCACATAATTTTCATAATTGGCCAAGTGGATGTAATTGTGATTGACGCTGTAGGAGAGAGGAATAACATCTCGGGAGAGACAAAAAGTGAGTAAAAAAACACCCTAAGTATGTTTAGAACTACAATTGAACTTTCTTCTGTCGATTCTTGTCTTTTTTCTGAATACCTCCTAAATATAGCGACAAAGTCGCTAAGTTGGCAACACTGGTGAGAGGTGGGTAGCGAGATATCAGTAATCAATGGTAATCACATACTATTTCTTCGTAACTATGATCATTCGAGGACAGTACATTTTTCATTTGGGTCTCGAGATGAATAAACTCAAGAACCTCTGACATGAATTCTTAAACTATGATTTGGGACCCAAAGCGGTTATTAACATGTCATAGGTGGGTCGCAAGATATGAGTGAACATTCAGAATCATATACTATTTCTTCATAATGTTGGTCGTTCGAGGACACTGCATTTCTCATTTGGCTCTGGAGCTTAAAAATGGTAAAAACGTCTGAAACAGCAGATGAATCATTTCGTGTAAGTAATTAACCTACAATATGGTGGGGAACTTTGTCAAACGGCAGAGTTGCTGAGTTTCTTAGCTTGCATAGTAAGTCTTAACTCATTTAAAAAACAACCCTTCTAAAATTACATTGCAGTGCCGTGACCCGGATTCGAACCAGGGTTGCTGCGACCACAACGCAGAGTACTAACCACTATACGATCACGGCCGGCTACAAGAGTTGGCTTTGTAAAGCCTACATAGGCTGTGAAAGTGATGTGCACAAGCTGGCTAAACTCTTTTCATTTTGGTCTCGATAATGAATAAACTGAAGAAACAGTGGAGCTTTACACAGTCGGTAGGTTTTTTCTCATTCAAAAAGTGCCCTTTTTCCGTGACATTGGAATATCTCAATTGCATCCTCCTCACGTCATCTCTAATTCTCTAAACCCATTGGTGAGAAAACCTGAGTGCCCTCCCCTCTGACCTTCTCCACCAATGTGAACAATAAAAAGGTACTGCTGACATTTGAACTCAGGATCTCCTGTTTACTAGACAGGCACTTTAACCAACTAAGCCACAGCACCCATAAAAGTCATATATGTTGCAGATGTGAACACCCACACCTATTTGAATCAAACCAGTCTCATTAATTTAACCCACATCTCTGTCTAGCAAAATCACATCACAAAAGAGATGTCTTTTACTAATATTGGAAACGATACAGACACCTTCAATTGTCTAGCAACAGGGTTTCTTAAGCTACGTTTTGGGACGCAAAGTGGGCCTGAGCATGTGAGAGGCAGTGTTGCCAAATCCTCAGGAAGGAAAGTAGCTATTGCTGGTCCTAAAAGTAGCTAGAAGTCGCTAAATGACGTCATCACATAATTTTCATAATTGGCCAAGTGGATGTAATTGTGATTGACGCTGTAGGAGAGAGGAATAACGTCTCGGGAGAGACAAAAAGTGAGTAAAAAAACACCCTAAGTATGTTTAGAACTACAATTGAACTTTCTTCTGTCGATTCTTGTCTTTTTTCTGAATACCTCCTAAATATAGCGACAAAGTCGCTAAGTTGGCAACACTGGTGAGAGGTGGGTAGCGAGATATCAGTAATCAATGGTAATCACATACTATTTCTTCGTACTATTTTTCATTTGGGTCTCGAGATGAATAAACTCAAGAACCTCTGACATGAATTCTTAAACTATGATTTGGGACCCAAAGCGGTTATTAACATGTCATAGGTGGGTCGCAAGATATGAGTGAACATTCAGAATCATATACTATTTCTTCATAATGTTGGTCGTTCGAGGACACTGCATTTCTCATTTGGCTCTGGAGCTTAAAAATGGTAAAAACGTCTGAAACAGCAGATGAATCATTTCGTGTAAGTAATTAACCTACAATATGGTGGGGAACTTTGTCAAACGGCAGAGTTGCTGAGTTTCTTAGCTTGCATAGTAAGTCTTAACTCATTTAAAAAACAACCCTTCTAAAATTACATTGCAGTGCCGTGACCCGGATTCGAACCAGGGTTGCTGCGACCACAACGCAGAGTACTAACCACTATACGATCACGGCCGGCTACAAGAGTTGGCTTTGTAAAGCCTACATAGGCTGTGAAAGTGATGTGCACAAGCTGGCTAAACTCTTTTCATTTTGGTCTCGATAATGAATAAACTGAAGAAACAGTGGAGCTTTACACAGTCGGTAGGTTTTTTCTCATTCAAAAAGTGCCCTTTTTCCGTGACATTGGAATATCTCAATTGCATCCTCCTCACGTCATCTCTAATTCTCTAAACCCATTGGTGAGAAAACCTGAGTGCCCTCCCCTCTGACCTTCTCCACCAATGTGAACAATAAAAAGGTACTGCTGACATTTGAACTCAGGATCTCCTGTTTACTAGACAGGCACTTTAACCAACTAAGCCACAGCACCCATAAAAGTCATATATGTTGCAGATGTGAACACCCACACCTATTTGAATCAAACCAGTCTCATTAATTTAACCCACATCTCTGTCTAGCAAAATCACATCACAAAAGAGATGTCTTTTACTAATATTGGAAACGATACAGACACCTTCAATTGTCTAGCAACAGGGTTTCTTAAGCTACGTTTTGGGACGCAAAGTGGGCCTGAGCATGTGAGAGGCAGTGTTGCCAAATCCTCAGGAAGGAAAGTAGCTATTGCTGGTCCTAAAAGTAGCTAGAAGTCGCTAAATGACGTCATCACATAATTTTCATAATTGGCCAAGTGGATGTAATTGTGATTGACGCTGTAGGAGAGAGGAATAACGTCTCGGGAGAGACAAAAAGTGAGTAAAAAAACACCCTAAGTATGTTTAGAACTACAATTGAACTTTCTTCTGTCGATTCTTGTCTTTTTTCTGAATACCTCCTAAATATAGCGACAAAGTCGCTAAGTTGGCAACACTGGTGAGAGGTGGGTAGCGAGATATCAGTAATCAATGGTAATCACATACTATTTCTTCGTACTATTTTTCATTTGGGTCTCGAGATGAATAAACTCAAGAACCTCTGACATGAATTCTTAAACTATGATTTGGGACCCAAAGCGGTTATTAACATGTCATAGGTGGGTCGCGAGATATGAGTGAACATTCAGAATCATATACTATTTCTTCATAATGTTGGTCGTTCGAGGACACTGCATTTCTCATTTGGCTCTGGAGCTTAAAAATGGTAAAAACGTCTGAAACAGCAGATGAATCATTTTGTGTAAGTAATTAACCTACAATATGGTGGGGAACTTTGTCAAACGGCAGAGTTGCTGAGTTTCTTAGCTTGCATAGTAAGTCTTAACTCATTTAAAAAACAACCCTTCTAAAATTACATTGCAGTGCCGTGACCCGGATTCGAACCAGGGTTGCTGCGACCACAACGCAGAGTACTAACCACTATACGATCACGGCCGGCTACAAGAGTTGGCTTTGTAAAGCCTACATAGGCTGTGAAAGTGATGTGCACAAGCTGGCTAAACTCTTTTCATTTTGGTCTCGATAATGAATAAACTGAAGAAACAGTGGAGCTTTACACAGTCGGTAGGTTTTTTCTCATTCAAAAAGTGCCCTTTTTCCGTGACATTGGAATATCTCAATTGCATCCTCCTCACGTCATCTCTAATTCTCTAAACCCATTGGTGAGGAAACTTGAGTGCCCTCCCCTCTGACCTTCTCCACCAATGTGAACAATAAAAAGGTACTGCTGAGATTTGAACTCAGGATCTCCTGTTTACTAGACAGGCACTTTAACCAACTAAGCCACAGCACCCATAAAAGTCATATATGTTGCAGATGTGAACACCCACACCTATTTGAATCAAACCAGTCTCATTAATTTAACCCACATCTCAGTCTAGCAAAATCACATCACAAAAGAGATGTCTTTTACTAATATTGGAAACGATACAGACACATTCAATTGTCTAGCAACAGGGTTTCTTAAGCTACGTTTTGGGACGCAAAGTGGGCCTGAGCATGTGAGAGGCAGTGTTGCCAAATCCTCAGGAAGGAAAGTAGCTATTGCTGGTCCTAAAAGTAGCTAGAAGTCGCTAAATGACGTCATCACATAATTTTCATAATTGGCCAAGTGGATGTAATTGTGATTGACGCTGTAGGAGAGAGGAATAACGTCTCGGGAGAGACAAAAAGTGAGTAAAAAACACCCTAAGTATGTTTAGAACTACAATTGAACTTTCTTCTGTCGATTCTTGTCTTTTTTCTGAATACCTCCTAAATATAGCGACAAAGTCGCTAAGTTGGCAACACTGGTGAGAGGTGGGTAGCGAGATATCAGTAATCAATGGTAATCACATACTATTTCTTCGTAACTATGATCATTCGAGGACAGTACATTTTTCATTTGGGTCTCGAGATGAATAAACTCAAGAACCTCTGACATGAATTCTTAAACTATGATTTGGGACCCAAAGCGGTTATTAACATGTCATAGGTGGGTCGCGAGATATGAGTGAACATTCAGAATCATATACTATTTCTTCATAATGTTGGTCGTTCGAGGACACTGCATTTCTCATTTGGCTCTGGAGCTTAAAAATGGTAAAAACGTCTGAAACAGCAGATGAATCATTTTGTGTAAGTAATTAACCTACAATATGGTGGGGAACTTTGTCAAACGGCAGAGTTGCTGAGTTTCTTAGCTTGCATAGTAAGTCTTAACTCATTTAAAAAACAACCCTTCTAAAATTACATTGCAGTGCCGTGACCCGGATTCGAACCAGGGTTGCTGCGACCACAACGCAGAGTACTAACCACTATACGATCACTGCCGGCTACAAGAGTTGGCTTTGTAAAGCCTACATAGGCTGTGAAAGTGATGTGCACAAGCTGGCTAAACTCTTTTCATTTTGGTCTCGATAATGAATAAACTGAAGAAACAGTGGAGCTTTACACAGTCGGTAGGTTTTTTCTCATTCAAAAAGTGCCCTTTTTCCGTGACATTGGAATATCTCAATTGCATCCTCCTCACGTCATCTCTAATTCTCTAAACCCATTGGTGAGAAAACCTGAGTGCCCTCCCCTCTGACCTTCTCCACCAATGTGAACAATAAAAAGGTACTGCTGACATTTGAACTCAGGATCTCCTGTTTACTAGACAGGCACTTTAACCAACTAAGCCACAGCACCCATAAAAGTCATATATGTTGCAGATGTGAACACCCACACCTATTTGAATCAAACCAGTCTCATTAATTTAACCCACATCTCTGTCTAGCAAAATCACATCACAAAAGAGATGTCTTTTACTAATATTGGAAACGATACAGACACCTTCAATTGTCTAGCAACAGGGTTTCTTAAGCTACGTTTTGGGACGCAAAGTGGGCCTGAGCATGTGAGAGGCAGTGTTGCCAAATCCTCAGGAAGGAAAGTAGCTATTGCTGGTCCTAAAAGTAGCTAGAAGTCGCTAAATGACGTCATCACATAATTTTCATAATTGGCCAAGTGGATGTAATTGTGATTGACGCTGTAGGAGAGAGGAATAACGTCTCGGGAGAGACAAAAAGTGAGTAAAAAAACACCCTAAGTATGTTTAGAACTACAATTGAACTTTCTTCTGTCGATTCTTGTCTTTTTTCTGAATACCTCCTAAATATAGCGACAAAGTCGCTAAGTTGGCAACACTGGTGAGAGGTGGGTAGCGAGATATCAGTAATCAATGGTAATCACATACTATTTCTTCGTACTATTTTTCATTTGGGTCTCGAGATGAATAAACTCAAGAACCTCTGACATGAATTCTTAAACTATGATTTGGGACCCAAAGCGGTTATTAACATGTCATAGCTGGGTCGCGAGATATGAGTGAACATTCAGAATCATATACTATTTCTTCATAATGTTGGTCGTTCGAGGACACTGCATTTCTCATTTGGCTCTGGAGCTTAAAAATGGTAAAAACGTCTGAAACAGCAGATGAATCATTTTGTGTAAGTAATTAACCTACAATATGGTGGGGAACTTTGTCAAATGGCAGAGTTGCTGAGTTTCTTAGCTTGCATAGTAAGTCTTAACTCATTTAAAAAACAACCCTTCTAAAAGTACATTGCAGTGCCGTGACCCGGATTCGAACCAGGGTTGCTGTGACCACAACGCAGAGTACTAACCACTATACGATCACGGCCGGCTACAAGAGTTGGCTTTGTAAAGCCTACATAGGCTGTGAAAGTGATGTGCACAAGCTGGCTAAACTCTTTTAATTTTGGTCTCGATAATGAATAAACTGAAGAAACAGTGGAGCTTTACACAGTCGGTAGGTTTTTTCTCATTCAAAAAGTGCCCTTTTTCCGTGACATTGGAATATCTCAATTGCATCCTCCTCACGTCATCTCTAATTCTCTAAACCCATTGGTGAGAAAACCTGAGTGCCCTCCCCTCTGACCTTCTCCACCAATGTGAACAATAAAAAGGTACTGCTGAGATTTGAACTCAGGATCTCCTGTTTACTAGACAGGCACTTTAACCAACTAAGCCACAGCACCCATAAATGTCATATATGTTGCAGATGTGAACACCCACACCTATTTGAATCAAACCAGTCTCATTAATTTAACCCACATCTCTGTCTAGCAAAATCACATCACAAAAGAGATGTCTTTTACTAATATTGGAAACGATACAGACACCTTCAATTGTCTAGCAACAGGGTTTCTTAAGCTACGTTTTGGGACGCAAAGTGGGCCTGAGCATGTGAGAGGCAGTGTTGCCAAATCCTCAGGAAGGAAAGTAGCTATTGCTGGTCCTAAAAGTAGCTAGAAGTCGCTAAATGACGTCATCACATCATTTTCATAATTGGCCAAGTGGATGTAATTGTGATTGACGCTGTAGGAGAGAGGAATAACGTCTCGGGAGAGACAAAAAGTGAGTAAAAAACACCCTAAGTATGTTTAGAACTACAATTGAACTTTCTTCTGTCGATTCTTGTCTTTTTTCTGAATACCTCCTAAATATAGCGACAAAGTCGCTAAGTTGGCAACACTGGTGAGAGGTGGGTAGCGAGATATCAGTAATCAATGGTAATCACATACTATTTCTTCGTAACTATGATCATTCGAGGACAGTACATTTTTCATTTGGGTCTCGAGATGAATAAACTCAAGAACCTCTGACATGAATTCTTAAACTATGATTTGGGACCCAAAGCGGTTATTAACATGTCATAGGTGGGTCGCGAGATATGAGTGAACATTCAGAATCATATACTATTACTTCATAATGTTGGTCGTTCGAGGACACTGCATTTCTCATTTGGCTCTGGAGCTTAAAAATTGTAAAAACGTCTGAAACAGCCGATGAATCATTTCGTGTAAGTAATTAACCTACAATATGGTGGGGAACTTTGTCAAACGGCAGAGTTGCTGAGTTTCTTAGCTTGCATAGTAAGTCTTAACTCATTCAAAAAACAACCCTTCTAAAATTACATTGCAGTGCTGTGACCCGGATTCGAACCGGGGTTGCTGCGACCACAACGCAGAGTACTAACCACTATACGATCACGGCCGGCTACAAGAGTTGGCTTTGTAAAGCCTACATAGGCTGTGAAAGTGATGTGCACAAGCTGGCTAAACTCTTTTCATTTTGGTCTCGATAATGAATAAACTGAAGAAACAGTGGAGCTTTACACAGTCGGTAGGTTTTTTCTCATTCAAAAAGTGCCCTTTTTCCGTAACATTGGAATATCTCAATTGCATCCTCCTCACGTCATCTCTAATTCTCTAAACCCATTGGTGAGAAAACCTGAGTGCCCTCCCCTCTGACCTTCTCCACCAATGTGAACAATAAAAAGGTACTGCTGAGATTTGAACTCAGGATCTCCTGTTTACTAGACAGGCACTTTAACCAACTAAGCCACAGCACCCATAAATGTCATATATGTTGCAGATGTGAACACCCACACCTATTTGAATCAAACCAGTCTCATTAATTTAACCCACATCTCTGTCTAGCAAAATCACATCACAAAAGAGATGTCTTTTACTAATATTGGAAACGATACAGACACCTTCAATTGTCTAGCAACAGGGTTTCTTAAGCTACGTTTTGGGACGCAAAGTGGGCCTGAGCATGTGAGAGGCAGTGTTGCCAAATCCTCAGGAAGGAAAGTAGCTATTGCTGGTCCTAAAAGTAGCTAGAAGTCGCTAAATGACGTCATCACATCATTTTCATAATTGGCCAAGTGGATGTAATTGTGATTGACGCTGTAGGAGAGAGGAATAACGTCTCGGGAGAGACAAAAAGTGAGTAAAAAACACCCTAAGTATGTTTAGAACTACAATTGAACTTTCTTCTGTCGATTCTTGTCTTTTTTCTGAATACCTCCTAAATATAGCGACAAAGTCGCTAAGTTGGCAACACTGGTGAGAGGTGGGTAGCGAGATATCAGTAATCAATGGTAATCACATACTATTTCTTCGTAACTATGATCATTCGAGGACAGTACATTTTTCATTTGGGTCTCGAGATGAATAAACTCAAGAACCTCTGACATGAATTCTTAAACTATGATTTGGGACCCAAAGCGGTTATTAACATGTCATAGGTGGGTCGCGAGATATGAGTGAACATTCAGAATCATATACTATTACTTCATAATGTTGGTCGTTCGAGGACACTGCATTTCTCATTTGGCTCTGGAGCTTAAAAATTGTAAAAACGTCTGAAACAGCCGATGAATCATTTCGTGTAAGTAATTAACCTACAATATGGTGGGGAACTTTGTCAAACGGCAGAGTTGCTGAGTTTCTTAGCTTGCATAGTAAGTCTTAACTCATTCAAAAAACAACCCTTCTAAAATTACATTGCAGTGCTGTGACCCGGATTCGAACCGGGGTTGCTGCGACCACAACGCAGAGTACTAACCACTATACGATCACGGCCGGCTACAAGAGTTGGCTTTGTAAAGCCTACATAGGCTGTGAAAGTGATGTGCACAAGCTGGCTAAACTCTTTTCATTTTGGTCTCGATAATGAATAAACTGAAGAAACAGTGGAGCTTTACACAGTCGGTAGGTTTTTTCTCATTCAAAAAGTGCCCTTTTTCCGTAACATTGGAATATCTCAATTGCATCCTCCTCACGTCATCTCTAATTCTCTAAACCCATTGGTGAGAAAACCTGAGTGCCCTCCCCTCTGACCTTCTCCACCAATGTGAACAATAAAAAGGTCCTGCTGAGATTTGAACTCAGGATCTCCTGTTTACTAGACAGGCACTTTAACCAACTAAGCCACAGCACCCATTAAAGTCATATATGTTGCAGATGTGAACACCCACACCTATTTGAATCAAACCAGTCTCATTAATTTAACCCACATCTCTGTCTAGCAAAATCACATCACAAAGGAGATGTATTTTACTAATATTGGAAACGATACAGACACCTTCAATTGTCTAGCAACAGGGTTTCTTAAGCTACGTTTTGGGACGCAAAGTGGGCCTGAGCATGTGAGAGGCAGTGTTGCCAAATCCTCAGGAAGGAAAGTAGCTATTGCTGGTCCTAAAAGTAGCTAGAAGTCGCTAAATGACGTCATCACATAATTTTCATAATTGGCCAAGTGGATGTAATTGTGATTGACGCTGTAGGAGAGAGGAATAACGTCTCGGGAGAGACAAAAAGTGAGTAAAAAACACCCTAAGTATGTTTAGAACTACAATTGAACTTTCTTCTGTCGATTCTTGTCTTTTTTCTGAATACTCACTAAATATAGCGACAAAGTCGCTAAGTTGGCAACACTGGTGAGAGGTGGGTAGCGAGATATCAGTAATCAATGGTAATCACATACTATTTCTTCGTAACTATGATCATTCGAGGACAGTACATTTTTCATTTGGGTCTCGAGATGAATAAACTCAAGAACCTCTGACATGAATTCTTAAACTATGATTTGGGACCCAAAGCGGTTATTAACATGTCATAGGTGGGTCGCGAGATATGAGTGAACATTCAGAATCATACACTATTTCTTCATAATGTTGGTCGTTCGAGGACACTGCATTTCTCATTTGGCTCTCGAGCTTAAAAATGGTAAAAACGTCTGAAACAGCAGATGAATCATTTTGTGTAAGTAATTAACCTACAATATGGTGGGGAACTTTGTCAAACGGCAGAGTTGCTGAGTTTCTTAGCTTGCATAGTAAGTCTTAACTCATTCAAAAAACAACCCTTCTAAAATTACATTGCAGTGCCGTGACCCGGATTCGAACCGGGTTTGCTGCTACCACAACGCAGAGTACTAACCACTATACGATCACGGCCGGCTACAAGAGTTGGCTTTGTAAAGCCTACATAGGCTGTGAAAGTGATGTGCACAAGCTGGCTAAACTCTTTTCATTTTGGTCTCGATAATGAATAAACTGAAGAAACAGTGGAGCTTTACACAGTCGGTAGGTTTTTTCTCATTCAAAAAGTGCCCTTTTTCCGTGACATTGGAATATCTCAATTGCATCCTCCTCACGTCATCTCTAATTCTCTAAACCCATTGGTGAGAAAACCTGAGTGCCCTCCCCTCTGACCTTCTCCACCAATGTGAACAATAAAAAGGTACTGCTGAGATTTGAACTCAGGATCTCCTGTTTACTAGACAGGCACTTTAACCAACTAAGCCACAGCACCCATAAATGTCATATATGTTGCAGATGTGAACACCCACACCTATTTGAATCAAACCAGTCTCATTAATTTAACCCACATCTCTGTCTAGCAAAATCACATCACAAAAGAGATGTCTTTTACTAATATTGGAAACGATACAGACACCTTCAATTGTCTAGCAACAGGGTTTCTTAAGCTACGTTTTGGGACGCAAAGTGGGCCTGAGCATGTGAGAGGCAGTGTTGCCAAATCCTCAGGAAGGAAAGTAGCTATTGCTGGTCCTAAAAGTAGCTAGAAGTCGCTAAATGACGTCATCACATAATTTTCATAATTGGCCAAGTGGATGTAATTGTGATTGACGCTGTAGGAGAGAGGAATAACGTCTCGGGAGAGACAAAAAGTGAGTAAAAAACACCCTAAGTATGTTTAGAACTACAATTGAACTTTCTTCTGTCGATTCTTGTCTTTTTTCTGAATACCTCCTAAATATAGCGACAAAGTCGCTAAGTTGGCAACACTGGTGAGAGGTGGGTAGCGAGATATCAGTAATCAATGGTAATCACATACTATTTCTTCGTAACTATGATCATTCGAGGACAGTACATTTTTCATTTGGGTCTCGAGATGAATAAACTCAAGAACCTCTGACATGAATTCTTAAACTATGATTTGGGACCCAAAGCGGTTATTAACATGTCATAGGTGGGTCGCGAGATATGAGTGAACATTCAGAATCATATACTATTACTTCATAATGTTGGTCGTTCGAGGACACTGCATTTCTCATTTGGCTCTGGAGCTTAAAAATTGTAAAAACGTCTGAAACAGCAGATGAATCATTTTGTGTAAGTAATTAACCTACAATATGGTGGGGAACTTTGTCAAACGGCAGAGTTGCTGAGTTTCTTAGCTTGCATAGTAAGTCTTAACTCATTCAAAAAACAACCCTTCTAAAATTACATTGCAGTGCCGTGACCCGGATTCGAACCAGGGTTGCTGCGACCACAACGCAGAGTACTAACCACTATACGATCACGGCCGGCTACAAGAGCTGGCTTTGTAAAGCCTACATAGGCTGTGAAAGTGATGTGCACAAGCTGGCTAAACTCTTTTCATTTTGGTCTCGATAATGAATAAACTGAAGAAACAGTGGAGCTTTACACAGTCGGTAGGTTTTTTCTCATTCAAAAAGTGCCCTTTTTCCGTGACATTGGAATATCTCAATTGCATCCTCCTCACGTCATCTCTAATTCTCTAAACCCATTGGTGAGAAAACCTGAGTGCCCTCCCCTCTGACCTTCTCCACCAATGTGAACAATAAAAAGGCACTGCTGAGATTTGAACTCAGGATCTCCTGTTTACTAGACAGGCACTTTAACCAACTAAGCCACAGCACCCATAAAAGTCAAATATGTTGCAGATGTGAACACCCACACCTATTTGAATCAAACCAGTCTCATTAATTTAACCCACATCTCTGTCTAGCAAAATCACATCACAAAAGAGATGTCTTTTACTAATATTGGAAACGATACAGACACCTTCAATTGTCTAGCAACAGGGTTTCTTAAGCTACGTTTTGGGACGCAAAGTGGGCCTGAGCATGTGAGAGGCAGTGTTGCCAAATCCTCAGGAAGGAAAGTAGCTATTGCTGGTCCTAAAAGTAGCTAGAAGTCGCTAAATGACGTCATCACATAATTTTCATAATTGGCCAAGTGGATGTAATTGTGATTGACGCTGTAGGAGAGAGGAATAACGTCTCGGGAGAGACAAAAAGTGAGTAAAAAACACCCTAAGTATGTTTAGAACTACAATTGAACTTTCTTCTGTCGATTCTTGTCTTTTTTCTGAATACCTCCTAAATATAGCGACAAAGTCGCTAAGTTGGCAACACTGGTGAGAGGTGGGTAGCGAGATATCAGTAATCAATGGTAATCACATACTATTTCTTCGTAACTATGATCATTCGAGGACAGTACATTTTTCATTTGGGTCTCGAGATGAATAAACTCAAGAACCTCTGACATGAATTCTTAAACTATGATTTGGGACCCAAAGCGGTTATTAACATGTCATAGGTGGGTCGCGAGATATGAGTGAACATTCAGAATCATATACTATTTCTTCATAATGTTGGTCGTTCGAGGACACTGCATTTCTCATTTGGCTCTGGAGCTTAAAAATGGTAAAAACGTCTGAAACAGCAGATGAATCATTTCGTGTAAGTAATTAACCTACAATATGGTGGGGAACTTTGTCAAACGGCAGAGTTGCTGAGTTTCTTAGCTTGCATAGTAAGTCTTAACTCATTCAAAAAACAACCCTTCTAAAATTTCATTGCAGTGCCGTGACCCGGATTCGAACCGGGGTTGCTGCGACCACAACGCAGAGTACTAACCACTATACGATCACGGCCGGCTACAAGAGCTGGCTTTGTAAAGCCTACATAGGCTGTGAAAGTGATGTGCACAAGCTGGCTAAACTCTTTTAATTTTGGTCTCGATAATGAATAAACTGAAGAAACAGTGGAGCTTTACACAGTCGGTAGGTTTTTTCTCATTCAAAAAGTGCCCTTTTTCCGTGACATTGGAATATCTCAATTGCATCCTCCTCACGTCATCTCTAATTCTCTAAACCCATTGGTGAGGAAACTTGAGTGCCCTCCCCTCTGACCTTCTCCACCAATGTGAACAATAAAATGGTACTGCTGAGATTTGAACTCAGGATCTCCTGTTTACTAGACAGGCACTTTAACCAACTAAGCCACAGCACCCATAAAAGTCATATATGTTGCAGATGTGAACACCCACACCTATTTGAATCAAACCAGTCTCATTAATTTAACCCACATCTCTGTCTAGCAAAATCACATCACAAAAGAGATGTCTTTTACTAATATTGGAAACGATACAGACACATTCAATTGTCTAGCAACAGGGTTTCTTAAGCTACGTTTTGGGACGCAAAGTGGGCCTGAGCATGTGAGAGGCAGTGTTGCCAAATCCTCAGGAAGGAAAGTAGCTATTGCTGGTCCTAAAAGTAGCTAGAAGTCGCTAAATGACGTCATCACATAATTTTCATAATTGGCCAAGTGGATGTAATTGTGATTGACGCTGTAGGAGAGAGGAATAACGTCTCGGGAGAGACAAAAAGTGAGTAAAAAACACCCTAAGTATGTTTAGAACTACAATTGAACTTTCTTCTGTCGATTCTTGTCTTTTTTCTGAATACCTCCTAAATATAGCGACAAAGTCGCTAAGTTGGCAACACTGGTGAGAGGTGGGTAGCGAGATATCAGTAATCAATGGTAATCACATACTATTTCTTCGTAACTATGATCATTCGAGGACAGTACATTTTTCATTTGGGTCTCGAGATGAATAAACTCAAGAACCTCTGACATGAATTCTTAAACTATGATTTGGGACCCAAAGCGGTTATTAACATGTCATAGGTGGGTCGCGAGATATGAGTGAACATTCGGAATCATACACTATTTCTTCATAATGTTGGTCGTTCGAGGACACTGCATTTCTCATTTGGCTCTCGAGCTTAAAAATGGTAAAAACGTCTGAAACAGCAGATGAATCATTTTGTGTAAGTAATTAACCTACAATATGGTGGGGAACTTTGTCAAACGGCAGAGTTGCTGAGTTTCTTAGCTTGCATAGTAAGTCTTAACTCATTCAAAAAACAACCCTTCTAAAATTACATTGCAGTGCCGTGACCCGGATTCGAACCGGGGTTGCTGCGACCACAACGCAGAGTACTAACCACTATACGATCACGGCCGGCTACAAGAGCTGGCTTTGTAAAGCCTACATAGGCTGTGAAAGTGATGTGCACAAGCTGGCTAAACTCTTTTCATTTTGGTCTCGATAATGAATAAACTGAAGAAACAGTGGAGCTTTACACAGTCGGTAGGTTTTTTCTCATTCAAAAAGTGCCCTTTTTCCGTGACATTGGAATATCTCAATTGCATCCTCCTCACGTCATCTCTAATTCTCTAAACCCATTGGTGAGAAAACCTGAGTGCCCTCCCCTCTGACCTTCTCCACCAATGTGAACAATAAAAAGGCACTGCTGAGATTTGAACTCAGGATCTCCTGTTTACTAGACAGGCACTTTAACCAACTAAGCCACAGCACCCATAAAAGTCATATATGTTGCAGATGTGAACACCCACACCTATTTGAATCAAACCAGTCTCATTAATTTAACCCACATCTCTGTCTAGCAAAATCACATCACAAAAGAGATGTCTTTTACTAATATTGGAAACGATACAGACACCTTCAATTGTCTAGCAACAGGGTTTCTTAAGCTACGTTTTGGGACGCAAAGTGGGCCTGAGCATGTGAGAGGCAGTGTTGCCAAATCCTCAGGAAGGAAAGTAGCTATTGCTGGTCCTAAAAGTAGCTAGAAGTCGCTAAATGACGTCATCACATCATTTTCATAATTGGCCAAGTGGATGTAATTGTGATTGACGCTGTAGGAGAGAGGAATAACGTCTCGGGAGAGACAAAAAGTGAGTAAAAAACACCCTAAGTATGTTTAGAACTACAATTGAACTTTCTTCTGTCGATTCTTGTCTTTTTTCTGAATACCTCCTAAATATAGCGACAAAGTCGCTAAGTTGGCAACACTGGTGAGAGGTGGGTAGCGAGATATCAGTAATCAATGGTAATCACATACTATTTCTTCGTAACTATGATCATTCGAGGACAGTACATTTTTCATTTGGGTCTCGAGATGAATAAACTCAAGAACCTCTGACATGAATTCTTAAACTATGATTTGGGACCCAAAGCGGTTATTAACATGTCATAGGTGGGTCGCGAGATATGAGTGAACATTCGGAATCATACACTATTTCTTCATAATGTTGGTCGTTCGAGGACACTGCATTTCTCATTTGGCTCTCGAGCTTAAAAATGGTAAAAACGTCTGAAACAGCAGATGAATCATTTTGTGTAAGTAATTAACCTACAATATGGTGGGGAACTTTGTCAAACGGCAGAGTTGCTGAGTTTCTTAGCTTGCATAGTAAGTCTTAACTCATTCAAAAAACAACCCTTCTAAAATTACATTGCAGTGCCGTGACCCGGATTCGAACCGGGGTTGCTGCGACCACAACGCAGAGTACTAACCACTATACGATCACGGCCGGCTACAAGAGTTGGCTTTGTAAAGCCTACATAGGCTGTGAAAGTGATGTGCACAAGCTGGCTAAACTCTTTTCATTTTGGTCTCGATAATGAATAAACTGAAGAAACAGTGGAGCTTTACACAGTCGGTAGGTTTTTTCTCATTCAAAAAGTGCCCTTTTTCCGTGACATTGGAATATCTCAATTGCATCCTCCTCACGTCATCTCTAATTCTCTAAACCCATTGGTGAGAAAACCTGAGTGCCCTCCCCTCTGACCTTCTCCACCAATGTGAACAATAAAAAGGTACTGCTGAGATTTGAACTCAGGATCTCATGTTTACTAGACAGGGACTTTAACCAACTAAGCCACAGCACCCATAAAAGTCATATATGTTGCAGATGTGAACACCCACACCTATTTGAATCAAACCAGTCTCATTAATTTAACCCACATCTCTGTCTAGCAAAATCACATCACAAAAGAGATGTCTTTTACTAATATTGGAAACGATACAGACACCTTCAATTGTCTAGCAACAGGGTTTCTTAAGCTACGTTTTGGGACGCAAAGTGGGCCTGAGCATGTGAGAGGCAGTGTTGCCAAATCCTCAGGAAGGAAAGTAGCTATTGCTGGTCCTAAAAGTAGCTAGAAGTCGCTAAATGACGTCATCACATAATTTTCATAATTGGCCAAGTGGATGTAATTGTGATTGACGCTGTAGGAGAGAGGAATAACGTCTCGGGAGAGACAAAAAGTGAGTAAAAAACACCCTAAGTATGTTTAGAACTACAATTGAACTTTCTTCTGTCGATTCTTGTCTTTTTTCTGAATACCTCCTAAATATAGCGACAAAGTCGCTAAGTTGGCAACACTGGTGAGAGGTGGGTAGCGAGATATCAGTAATCAATGGTAATCACATACTATTTCTTCGTAACTATGATCATTCGAGGACAGTACATTTTTCATTTGGGTCTCGAGATGAATAAACTCAAGAACCTCTGACATGAATTCTTAAACTATGATTTGGGACCCAAAGCGGTTATTAACATGTCATAGGTGGGTCGCGAGATATGAGTGAACATTCGGAATCATACACTATTTCTTCATAATGTTGGTCGTTCGAGGACACTGCATTTCTCATTTGGCTCTCGAGCTTAAAAATGGTAAAAACGTCTGAAACAGCAGATGAATCATTTTGTGTAAGTAATTAACCTACAATATGGTGGGGAACTTTGTCAAACGGCAGAGTTGCTGAGTTTCTTAGCTTGCATAGTAAGTCTTAACTCATTCAAAAAACAACCCTTCTAAAATTACATTGCAGTGCCGTGACCCGGATTCGAACCGGGGTTGCTGCGACCACAACGCAGAGTACTAACCACTATACGATCACGGCCGGCTACAAGAGCTGGCTTTGTAAAGCCTACATAGGCTGTGAAAGTGATGTGCACAAGCTGGCTAAACTCTTTTCATTTTGGTCTCGATAATGAATAAACTGAAGAAACAGTGGAGCTTTACACAGTCGGTAGGTTTTTTCTCATTCAAAAAGTGCCCTTTTTCCGTGACATTGGAATATCTCAATTGCATCCTCCTCACGTCATCTCTAATTCTCTAAACCCATTGGTGAGAAAACCTGAGTGCCCTCCCCTCTGACCTTCTCCACCAATGTGAACAATAAAAAGGCACTGCTGAGATTTGAACTCAGGATCTCCTGTTTACTAGACAGGCACTTTAACCAACTAAGCCACAGCACCCATAAAAGTCATATATGTTGCAGATGTGAACACCCACACCTATTTGAATCAAACCAGTCTCATTAATTTAACCCACATCTCTGTCTAGCAAAATCACATCACAAAAGAGATGTCTTTTACTAATATTGGAAACGATACAGACACCTTCAATTGTCTAGCAACAGGGTTTCTTAAGCTACGTTTTGGGACGCAAAGTGGGCCTGAGCATGTGAGAGGCAGTGTTGCCAAATCCTCAGGAAGGAAAGTAGCTATTGCTGGTCCTAAAAGTAGCTAGAAGTCGCTAAATGACGTCATCACATCATTTTCATAATTGGCCAAGTGGATGTAATTGTGATTGACGCTGTAGGAGAGAGGAATAACGTCTCGGGAGAGACAAAAAGTGAGTAAAAAACACCCTAAGTATGTTTAGAACTACAATTGAACTTTCTTCTGTCGATTCTTGTCTTTTTTCTGAATACCTCCTAAATATAGCGACAAAGTCGCTAAGTTGGCAACACTGGTGAGAGGTGGGTAGCGAGATATCAGTAATCAATGGTAATCACATACTATTTCTTCGTAACTATGATCATTCGAGGACAGTACATTTTTCATTTGGGTCTCGAGATGAATAAACTCAAGAACCTCTGACATGAATTCTTAAACTATGATTTGGGACCCAAAGCGGTTATTAACATGTCATAGGTGGGTCGCGAGATATGAGTGAACATTCGGAATCATACACTATTTCTTCATAATGTTGGTCGTTCGAGGACACTGCATTTCTCATTTGGCTCTCGAGCTTAAAAATGGTAAAAACGTCTGAAACAGCAGATGAATCATTTTGTGTAAGTAATTAACCTACAATATGGTGGGGAACTTTGTCAAACGGCAGAGTTGCTGAGTTTCTTAGCTTGCATAGTAAGTCTTAACTCATTCAAAAAACAACCCTTCTAAAATTACATTGCAGTGCCGTGACCCGGATTCGAACCGGGGTTGCTGCGACCACAACGCAGAGTACTAACCACTATACGATCACGGCCGGCTACAAGAGTTGGCTTTGTAAAGCCTACATAGGCTGTGAAAGTGATGTGCACAAGCTGGCTAAACTCTTTTCATTTTGGTCTCGATAATGAATAAACTGAAGAAACAGTGGAGCTTTACACAGTCGGTAGGTTTTTTCTCATTCAAAAAGTGCCCTTTTTCCGTGACATTGGAATATCTCAATTGCATCCTCCTCACGTCATCTCTAATTCTCTAAACCCATTGGTGAGAAAACCTGAGTGCCCTCCCCTCTGACCTTCTCCACCAATGTGAACAATAAAAAGGTACTGCTGAGATTTGAACTCAGGATCTCCTGTTTACTAGACAGGGACTTTAACCAACTAAGCCACAGCACCCATAAAAGTCATATATGTTGCAGATGTGAACACCCACACCTATTTGAATCAAACCAGTCTCATTAATTTAACCCACATCTCTGTCTAGCAAAATCACATCACAAAAGAGATGTCTTTTACTAATATTGGAAACGATACAGACACCTTCAATTGTCTAGCAACAGGGTTTCTTAAGCTACGTTTTGGGACGCAAAGTGGGCCTGAGCATGTGAGAGGCAGTGTTGCCAAATCCTCAGGAAGGAAAGTAGCTATTGCTGGTCCTAAAAGTAGCTAGAAGTCGCTAAATGACGTCATCACATAATTTTCATAATTGGCCAAGTGGATGTAATTGTGATTGACGCTGTAGGAGAGAGGAATAACGTCTCGGGAGAGACAAAAAGTGAGTAAAAAACACCCTAAGTATGTTTAGAACTACAATTGAACTTTCTTCTGTCGATTCTTGTCTTTTTTCTGAATACCTCCTAAATATAGCGACAAAGTCGCTAAGTTGGCAACACTGGTGAGAGGTGGGTAGCGAGATATCAGTAATCAATGGTAATCACATACTATTTCTTCGTAACTATGATCATTCGAGGACAGTACATTTTTCATTTGGGTCTCGAGATGAATAAACTCAAGAACCTCTGACATGAATTCTTAAACTATGATTTGGGACCCAAAGCGGTTATTAACATGTCATAGGTGGGTCGCGAGATATGAGTGAACATTCGGAATCATACACTATTTCTTCATAATGTTGGTCGTTCGAGGACACTGCATTTCTCATTTGGCTCTGGAGCTTAAAAATGGTAAAAACGTCTGAAACAGCAGATGAATCATTTTGTGTAAGTAATTAACCTACAATATGGTGGGGAACTTTGTCAAACGGCAGAGTTGCTGAGTTTCTTAGCTTGCATAGTAAGTCTTAACTCATTCAAAAAACAACCCTTCTAAAATTACATTGCCGTGACCCGGATTCAAACCGGGGTTGCTGCGACCACAACGCAGAGTACTAACCACTATACGATCACGGCCGGCTACAAGAGTTGGCTTTGTAAAGCCTACATAGGCTGTGAAAGTGATGTGCACAAGCTGGCTAAACTATTTTCATTTTGGTCTCGATAATGAATAAACTGAAGAAACAGTGGAGCTTTACACAGTCGGTAGGTTTTTTCTCATTCAAAAAGTGCCCTTTTTCCGTGACATTGGAATATCTCAATTGCATCCTCCTCACGTCATCTCTAATTCTCTAAACCCATTGGTGAGGAAACCTGAGTGCCCTCCCCTCTGACCTTCTCCACCAATGTGAACAATAAAAAGGTACTGCTGAGATTTGAACTCAGGATCTCCTGTTTACTAGACAGGGACTTTAACCAACTAAGCCACAGCACCCATAAAAGTCATATATGTTGCAGATGTGAACACCCACACCTATTTGAATCAAACCAGTCTCATTAATTTAACCCACATCTCTGTCTAGCAAAATCACATCACAAAAGAGATGTCTTTTACTAATATTGGAAACGATACAGACACCTTCAATTGTCTAGCAACAGGGTTTCTTAAGCTACGTTTTGGGACGCAAAGTGGGCCTGAGCATGTGAGAGGCAGTGTTGCCAAATCCTCAGGAAGGAAAGTAGCTATTGCTGGTCCTAAAAGTAGCTAGAAGTCGCTAAATGACGTCATCACATAATTTTCATAATTGGCCAAGTGGATGTAATTGTGATTGACGCTGTAGGAGAGAGGAATAACGTCTCGGGAGAGACAAAAAGTGAGTAAAAAACACCCTAAGTATGTTTAGAACTACAATTGAACTTTCTTCTGTCGATTCTTGTCTTTTTTCTGAATACCTCCTAAATATAGCGACAAAGTCGCTAAGTTGGCAACACTGGTGAGAGGTGGGTAGCGAGATATCAGTAATCAATGGTAATCACATACTATTTCTTCGTAACTATGATCATTCGAGGACAGTACATTTTTCATTTGGGTCTCGAGATGAATAAACTCAAGAACCTCTGACATGAATTCTTAAACTATGATTTGGGACCCAAAGCGGTTATTAACATGTCATAGGTGGGTCGCGAGATATGAGTGAACATTCGGAATCATACACTATTTCTTCATAATGTTGGTCGTTCGAGGACACTGCATTTCTCATTTGGCTCTCGAGCTTAAAAATGGTAAAAACGTCTGAAACAGCAGATGAATCATTTCGTGTAAGTAATTAACCTACAATATGGTGGGGAACTTTGTCAAACGGCAGAGTTGCTGAGTTTCTTAGCTTGCATAGTAAGTCTTAACTCATTCAAAAAACAACCCTTCTAAAATTACATTGCAGTGCCGTGACCCGGATTCGAACCGGGGTTGCTGCGACCACAACGCAGAGTACTAACCACTATACGATCACGGCCGGCTACAAGAGTTGGCTTTGTAAAGCCTACATAGGCTGTGAAAGTGATGTGCACAAGCTGGCTAAACTCTTTTCATTTTGGTCTCGATAATGAATAAACTGAAGAAACAGTGGAGCTTTACACAGTCGGTAGGTTTTTTCTCATTCAAAAAGTGCCCTTTTTCCGTGACATTGGAATATCTCAATTGCATCCTCCTCACGTCATCTCTAATTCTCTAAACCCATTGGTGAGAAAACCTGAGTGCCCTCCCCTCTGACCTTCTCCACCAATGTGAACAATAAAAAGGTACTGCTGAGATTTGAACTCAGGATCTCCTGTTTACTAGACAGGGACTTTAACCAACTAAGCCACAGCACCCATAAAAGTCATATATGTTGCAGATGTGAACACCCACACCTATTTGAATCAAACCAGTCTCATTAATTTAACCCACATCTCTGTCTAGCAAAATCACATCACAAAAGAGATGTCTTTTACTAATATTGGAAACGATACAGACACCTTCAATTGTCTAGCAACAGGGTTTCTTAAGCTACGTTTTGGGACGCAAAGTGGGCCTGAGCATGTGAGAGGCAGTGTTGCCAAATCCTCAGGAAGGAAAGTAGCTATTGCTGGTCCTAAAAGTAGCTAGAAGTCGCTAAATGACGTCATCACATAATTTTCATAATTGGCCAAGTGGATGTAATTGTGATTGACGCTGTAGGAGAGAGGAATAACGTCTCGGGAGAGACAAAAAGTGAGTAAAAAACACCCTAAGTATGTTTAGAACTACAATTGAACTTTCCTCTGTCGATTCTTGTCTTTTTTCTGAATACCTCCTAAATATAGCGACAAAGTCGCTAAGTTGGCAACACTGGTGAGAGGTGGGTAGCGAGATATCAGTAATCAATGGTAATCACATACTATTTCTTCGTAACTATGATCATTCGAGGACAGTACATTTTTCATTTGGGTCTCGAGATGAATAAACTCAAGAACCTCTGACATGAATTCTTAAACTATGATTTGGGACCCAAAGCGGTTATTAACATGTCATAGGTGGGTCGCGAGATATGAGTGAACATTCAGAATCATATACTATTTCTTCATAATGTTGGTCGTTCGAGGACACTGCATTTCTCATTTGGCTCTGGAGCTTAAAAATGGTAAAAACGTCTGAAACAGCAGATGAATCATTTCGTGTAAGTAATTAACCTACAATATGGTGGGGAACTTTGTCAAACGGCAGAGTTGCTGAGTTTCTTAGCTTGCATAGTAAGTCTTAACTCATTCAAAAAACAACCCTTCTAAAATTACATTGCAGTGCCGTGACCCGGATTCGAACCGGGGTTGCTGCGACCACAACGCAGAGTACTAACCACTATACGATCACGGCCGGCTACAAGAGCTGGCTTTGTAAAGCCTACATAGGCTGTGAAAGTGATGTGCACAAGCTGGCTAAACTCTTTTAATTTTGGTCTCGATAATGAATAAACTGAAGAAACAGTGGAGCTTTACACAGTCGGTAGGTTTTTTCTCATTCAAAAAGTGCCCTTTTTCCGTGACATTGGAATATCTCAATTGCATCCTCCTCACGTCATCTCTAATTCTCTAAACCCATTGGTGAGGAAACTTGAGTGCCCTCCCCTCTGACCTTCTCCACCAATGTGAACAATAAAAAGGTACTACTGAGATTTGAACTCAGGATCTCCTGTTTACTAGACAGGCACTTTAACCAACTAAGCCACAGCACCCATAAAAGTCATATATGTTGCAGATGTGAACACCCACACCTATTTGAATCAAACCAGTCTCATTAATTTAACCCACATCTCTGTCTAGCAAAATCACATCACAAAAGAGATGTATTTTACTAATATTGGAAACGATACAGACACCTTCAATTGTCTAGCAACAGGGTTTCTTAAGCTACGTTTTGGGACGCAAAGTGGGCCTGAGCATGTGAGAGGCAGTGTTGCCAAATCCTCAGGAAGGAAAGTAGCTATTGCTGGTCCTAAAAGTAGCTAGAAGTCGCTAAATGACGTCATCACATAATTTTCATAATTGGCCAAGTGGATGTAATTGTGATTGACGCTGTAGGAGAGAGGAATGACGTCTCGGGAGAGACAAAAAGTGAGTAAAAAACACCCTAAGTATGTTTAGAACTACAATTGAACTTTCCTCTGTCGATTCTTGTCTTTTTTCTGAATACCTCCTAAATATAGCGACAAAGTCGCTAAGTTGGCAACACTGGTGAGAGGTGGGTAGCGAGATATCAGTAATCAATGGTAATCACATACTATTTCTTCGTAACTATGATCATTCGAGGACAGTACATTTTTCATTTGGGTCTCGAGATGAATAAACTCAAGAACCTCTGACATGAATTCTTAAACTATGATTTGGGACCCAAAGCGGTTATTAACATGTCATAGGTGGGTCGCGAGATATGAGTGAACATTCAGAATCATATACTATTTCTTCATAATGTTGGTCGTTCGAGGACACTGCATTTCTCATTTGGCTCTGGAGCTTAAAAATGGTATAAACGTCTGAAACAGCAGATGAATCATTTCGTGTAAGTAATTAACCTACAATATGGTGGGGAACTTTGTCAAACGGCAGAGTTGCTGAGTTTCTTAGCTTGCATAGTAAGTCTTAACTCATTCAAAAAACAACCCTTCTAAAATTTCATTGCAGTGCCGTGACCAGGATTCGAACCGGGGTTGCTGCGACCACAACGCAGAGTACTAACCACTATACGATCACGGCCGGCTACAAGAGCTGGCTTTGTAAAGCCTACATAGGCTGTGAAAGTGATGTGCACAAGCTGGCTAAACTCTTTTAATTTTGGTCTCGATAATGAATAAACTGAAGAAACAGTGGAGCTTTACACAGTCGGTAGGTTTTTTCTCATTCAAAAAGTGCCCTTTTTCCGTGACATTGGAATATCTCAATTGCATCCTCCTCACGTCATCTCTAATTCTCTAAACCCATTGGTGAGGAAACTTGAGTGCCCTCCCCTCTGACCTTCTCCACCAATGTGAACAATAAAATGGTACTGCTGAGATTTGAACTCAGGATCTCCTGTTTACTAGACAGGCACTTTAACCAACTAAGCCACAGCACCCATAAAAGTCATATATGTTGCAGATGTGAACACCCACACCTATTTGAATCAAACCAGTCTCATTAATTTAACCCACATCTCTGTCTAGCAAAATCACATCACAAAAGAGATGTCTTTTACTAATATTGGAAACGATACAGACACATTCAATTGTCTAGCAACAGGGTTTCTTAAGCTACGTTTTGGGACGCAAAGTGGGCCTGAGCATGTGAGAGGCAGTGTTGCCAAATCCTCAGGAAGGAAAGTAGCTATTGCTGGTCCTAAAAGTAGCTAGAAGTCGCTAAATGACGTCATCACATAATTTTCATAATTGGCCAAGTGGATGTAATTGTGATTGACGCTGTAGGAGAGAGGAATAACGTCTCGGGAGAGACAAAAAGTGAGTAAAAAACACCCTAAGTATGTTTAGAACTACAATTGAACTTTCTTCTGTCGATTCTTGTCTTTTTTCTGAATACCTCCTAAATATAGCGACAAAGTCGCTAAGTTGGCAACACTGGTGAGAGGTGGGTAGCGAGATATCAGTAATCAATGGTAATCACATACTATTTCTTCGTAACTATGATCATTCGAGGACAGTACATTTTTCATTTGGGTCTCGAGATGAATAAACTCAAGAACCTCTGACATGAATTCTTAAACTATGATTTGGGACCCAAAGCGGTTATTAACATGTCATAGGTGGGTCGCGAGATATGAGTGAACATTCAGAATCATATACTATTTCTTCATAATGTTGGTCGTTCGAGGACACTGCATTTCTCATTTGGCTCTGGAGCTTAAAAATGGTAAAAACGTCTGAAACAGCAGATGAATCATTTCGTGTAAGTAATTAACCTACAATATGGTGGGGAACTTTGTCAAACGGCAGAGTTGCTGAGTTTCTTAGCTTGCATAGTAAGTCTTAACTCATTCAAAAAACAACCCTTCTAAAATTACATTGCAGTGCCGTGACCCGGATTCGAACCGGGGTTGCTGCGACCACAACGCAGAGTACTAACCACTATACGATCACGGCCGGCTACAAGAGCTGGCTTTGTAAAGCCTACATAGGCTGTGAAAGTGATGTGCACAAGCTGGCTAAACTCTTTTAATTTTGGTCTCGATAATGAATAAACTGAAGAAACAGTGGAGCTTTACACAGTCGGTAGGTTTTTTCTCATTCAAAAAGTGCCCTTTTTCCGTGACATTGGAATATCTCAATTGCATCCTCCTCACGTCATCTCTAATTCTCTAAACCCATTGGTGAGGAAACTTGAGTGCCCTCCCCTCTGACCTTCTCCACCAATGTGAACAATAAAAAGGTACTGCTGAGATTTGAACTCAGGATCTCCTGTTTACTAGACAGGCACTTTAACCAACTAAGCCACAGCACCCATGAAAGTCATATATGTTGCAGATGTGAACACCCACACCTATTTGAATCAAACCAGTCTCATTAATTTAACCCACATCTCTGTCTAGCAAAATCACATCACAAAAGAGATGTCTTTTACTAATATTGGAAACGATACAGACACATTCAATTGTCTAGCAACAGGGTTTCTTAAGCTACGTTTTGGGACGCAAAGTGGGCCTGAGCATGTGAGAGGCAGTGTTGCCAAATCCTCAGGAAGGAAAGTAGCTATTGCTGGTCCTAAAAGTAGCTAGAAGTCGCTAAATGACGTCATCACATAATTTTCATAATTGGCCAAGTGGATGTAATTGTGATTGACGCTGTAGGAGAGAGGAATAACGTCTCGGGAGAGACAAAAAGTGAGTAAAAAACACCCTAAGTATGTTTAGAACTACAATTGAACTTTCTTCTGTCGATTCTTGTCTTTTTTCTGAATACCTCCTAAATATAGCGACAAAGTCGCTAAGTTGGCAACACTGGTGAGAGGTGGGTAGCGAGATATCAGTAATCAATGGTAATCACATACTATTTCTTCGTAACTATGATCATTCGAGGACAGTACATTTTTCATTTGGGTCTCGAGATGAATAAACTCAAGAACCTCTGACATGAATTCTTAAACTATGATTTGGGACCCAAAGCGGTTATTAACATGTCATAGGTGGGTTGCGAGATATGAGTGAACATTCAGAATCATATACTATTTCTTCATAATGTTGGTCGTTCGAGGACACTGCATTTCTCATTTGGCTCTGGAGCTTAAAAATTGTAAAAACGTCTGAAACAGCAGATGAATCATTTCGTGTAAGTAATTAACCTACAATATGGTGGGGAACTTTGTCAAACGGCAGAGTTGCTGAGTTTCTTAGCTTGCATAGTAAGTCTTAACTCATTCAAAAAACAACCCTTCTAAAATTACATTGCAGTGCCGTGACCCGGATTCGAACCGGGGTTGCTGCGACCACAACGCAGAGTACTAACCACTATACGATCACGGCCGGCTACAAGAGTTGGCTTTGTAAAGCCTACATAGGCTGTGAAAGTGATGTGCACAAGCTGGCTAAACTCTTTTCATTTTGGTCTCGATAATGAATAAACTGAAGAAACAGTGGAGCTTTACACAGTCGGTAGGTTTTTTCTCATTCAAAAAGTGCCCTTTTTCCGTGACATTGGAATATCTCAATTGCATCCTCCTCACGTCATCTCTAATTCTCTAAACCCATTGGTGAGAAAACCTGAGTGCCCTCCCCTCTGATCTTCTCCACCAATGTGAACAATAAAAAGGTACTGCTGAGATTTGAACTCAGGATCTCCTGTTTACTAGACAGGGACTTTAACCAACTAAGCCACAGCACCCATAAAAGTCATATATGTTGCAGATGTGAACACCCACACCTATTTGAATCAAACCAGTCTCATTAATTTAACCCACATCTCTGTCTAGCAAAATCACATCACAAAAGAGATGTCTTTTACTAATATTGGAAACGATACAGACACCTTCAATTGTCTAGCAACAGGGTTTCTTAAGCTACGTTTTGGGACGCAAAGTGGGCCTGAGCATGTGAGAGGCAGTGTTGCCAAATCCTCAGGAAGGAAAGTAGCTATTGCTGGTCCTAAAAGTAGCTAGAAGTCGCTAAATGACGTCATCACATAATTTTCATAATTGGCCAAGTGGATGTAATTGTGATTGACGCTGTAGGAGAGAGGAATAACGTCTCGGGAGAGACAAAAAGTGAGTAAAAAAACACCCTAAGTATGTTTAGAACTACAATTGAACTTTCTTCTGTCGATTCTTGTCTTTTTTCTGAATACCTCCTAAATATAGCGACAAAGTCGCTAAGTTGGCAACACTGGTGAGAGGTGGGTAGCGAGATATCAGTAATCAATGGTAATCACATACTATTTCTTCGTAACTATGATCATTCGAGGACAGTACATTTTTCATTTGGGTCTCGAGATGAATAAACTCAAGAACCTCTGACATGAATTCTTAAACTATGATTTGGGACCCAAAGCGGTTATTAACATGTCATAGGTGGGTCGCGAGATATGAGTGAACATTCAGAATCATATACTATTTCTTCATAATGTTGGTCGTTCGAGGACACTGCATTTCTCATTTGGCTCTGGAGCTTAAAAATGGTAAAAACGTCTGAAACAGCAGATGAATCATTTCGTGTAAGTAATTAACCTACAATATGGTGGGGAACTTTGTCAAACGGCAGAGTTGCTGAGTTTCTTAGCTTGCCTTGTAAGTCTTAACTCATTCAAAAAACAACCCTTCTAAAATTTCATTGCAGTGCCGTGACCCGGATTCGAACCGGGGTTGCTGCGACCACAACGCAGAGTACTAACCACTATACGATCACGGCCAGCTACAAGAGCTGGCTTTGTAAAGCCTACATAGGCTGTGAAAGTGATGTGCACAAGCTGGCTAAACTCTTTTAATTTTGGTCTCGATAATGAATAAACTGAAGAAACAGTGGAGCTTTACACAGTCGGTAGGTTTTTTCTCATTCAAAAAGTGCCCTTTTTCCGTGACATTGGAATATCTCAATTGCATCCTCCTCACGTCATCTCTAATTCTCTAAACCCATTGGTGAGGAAACTTGAGTGCCCTCCCCTCTGACCTTCTCCACCAATGTGAACAATAAAAAGGTACTGCTGAGATTTGAACTCAGGATCTCCTGTTTACTAGACAGGCACTTTAACCAACTAAGCCACAGCACCCATAAAAGTCATATATGTTGCAGATGTGAACACCCACACCTATTTGAATCAAACCAGTCTCATTAATTTAACCCACATCTCTGTCTAGCAAAATCACATCACAAAAGAGATGTATTTTACTAATATTGGAAACGATACAGACACCTTCAATTGTCTAGCAACAGGGTTTCTTAAGCTACGTTTTGGGACGCAAAGTGGGCCTGAGCATGTGAGAGGCAGTGTTGCCAAATCCTCAGGAAGGAAAGTAGCTATTGCTGGTCCTAAAAGTAGCTAGAAGTCGCTAAATGACGTCATCACATAATTTTCATAATTGGCCAAGTGGATGTAATTGTGATTGACGCTGTAGGAGAGAGGAATGACGTCTCGGGAGAGACAAAAAGTGAGTAAAAAACACCCTAAGTATGTTTAGAACTACAATTGAACTTTCCTCTGTCGATTCTTGTCTTTTTTCTGAATACCTCCTAAATATAGCGACAAAGTCGCTAAGTTGGCAACACTGGTGAGAGGTGGGTAGCGAGATATCAGTAATCAATGGTAATCACATACTATTTCTTCGTAACTATGATCATTCGAGGACAGTACATTTTTCATTTGGGTCTCGAGATGAATAAACTCAAGAACCTCTGACATGAATTCTTAAACTATGATTTGGGACCCAAAGCGGTTATTAACATGTCATAGGTGGGTCGCGAGATATGAGTGAACATTCAGAATCATATACTATTTCTTCATAATGTTGGTCGTTCGAGGACACTGCATTTCTCATTTGGCTCTGGAGCTTAAAAATGGTAAAAACGTCTGAAACAGCAGATGAATCATTTCGTGTAAGTAATTAACCTACAATATGGTGGGGAACTTTGTCAAACGGCAGAGTTGCTGAGTTTCTTAGCTTGCATAGTAAGTCTTAACTCATTCAAAAAACAACCCTTCTAAAATTTCATTGCAGTGCCGTGACCCGGATTCGAACCGGGGTTGCTGCGACCACAACGCAGAGTACTAACCACTATACGATCACGGCCGGCTACAAGAGCTGGCTTTGTAAAGCCTACATAGGCTGTGAAAGTGATGTGCACAAGCTGGCTAAACTCTTTTAATTTTGGTCTCGATAATGAATAAACTGAAGAAACAGTGGAGCTTTACACAGTCGGTAGGTTTTTTCTCATTCAAAAAGTGCCCTTTTTCCGTGACATTGGAATATCTCAATTGCATCCTCCTCACGTCATCTCTAATTCTCTAAACCCATTGGTGAGGAAACTTGAGTGCCCTCCCCTCTGACCTTCTCCACCAATGTGAACAATAAAATGGTACTGCTGAGATTTGAACTCAGGATCTCCTGTTTACTAGACAGGCACTTTAACCAACTAAGCCACAGCACCCATAAAAGTCATATATGTTGCAGATGTGAACACCCACACCTATTTGAATCAAACCAGTCTCATTAATTTAACCCACATCTCTGTCTAGCAAAATCACATCACAAAAGAGATGTCTTTTACTAATATTGGAAACGATACAGACACATTCAATTGTCTAGCAACAGGGTTTCTTAAGCTACGTTTTGGGACGCAAAGTGGGCCTGAGCATGTGAGAGGCAGTGTTGCCAAATCCTCAGGAAGGAAAGTAGCTATTGCTGGTCCTAAAAGTAGCTAGAAGTCGCTAAATGACGTCATCACATAATTTTCATAATTGGCCAAGTGGATGTAATTGTGATTGACGCTGTAGGAGAGAGGAATAACGTCTCGGGAGAGACAAAAAGTGAGTAAAAAACACCCTAAGTATGTTTAGAACTACAATTGAACTTTCTTCTGTCGATTCTTGTCTTTTTTCTGAATACCTCCTAAATATAGCGACAAAGTCGCTAAGTTGGCAACACTGGTGAGAGGTGGGTAGCGAGATATCAGTAATCAATGGTAATCACATACTATTTCTTCGTAACTATGATCATTCGAGGACAGTACATTTTTCATTTGGGTCTCGAGATGAATAAACTCAAGAACCTCTGACATGAATTCTTAAACTATGATTTGGGACCCAAAGCGGTTATTAACATGTCATAGGTGGGTCGCGAGATATGAGTGAACATTCAGAATCATATACTATTTCTTCATAATGTTGGTCGTTCGAGGACACTGCATTTCTCATTTGGCTCTGGAGCTTAAAAATGGTAAAAACGTCTGAAACAGCAGATGAATCATTTCGTGTAAGTAATTAACCTACAATATGGTGGGGAACTTTGTCAAACGGCAGAGTTGCTGAGTTTCTTAGCTTGCATAGTAAGTCTTAACTCATTCAAAAAACAACCCTTCTAAAATTTCATTGCAGTGCCGTGACCCGGATTCGAACCGGGGTTGCTGCGACCACAACGCAGAGTACTAACCACTATACGATCACGGCCGGCTACAAGAGCTGGCTTTGTAAAGCCTACATAGGCTGTGAAAGTGATGTGCACAAGCTGGCTAAACTCTTTTAATTTTGGTCTCGATAATGAATAAACTGAAGAAACAGTGGAGCTTTACACAGTCGGTAGGTTTTTTCTCATTCAAAAAGTGCCCTTTTTCCGTGACATTGGAATATCTCAATTGCATCCTCCTCACGTCATCTCTAATTCTCTAAACCCATTGGTGAGGAAACTTGAGTGCCCTCCCCTCTGACCTTCTCCACCAATGTGAACAATAAAATGGTACTGCTGAGATTTGAACTCAGGATCTCCTGTTTACTAGACAGGCACTTTAACCAACTAAGCCACAGCACCCATAAAAGTCATATATGTTGCAGATGTGAACACCCACACCTATTTGAATCAAACCAGTCTCATTAATTTAACCCACATCTCTGTCTAGCAAAATCACATCACAAAAGAGATGTCTTTTACTAATATTGGAAACGATACAGACACATTCAATTGTCTAGCAACAGGGTTTCTTAAGCTACGTTTTGGGACGCAAAGTGGGCCTGAGCATGTGAGAGGCAGTGTTGCCAAATCCTCAGGAAGGAAAGTAGCTATTGCTGGTCCTAAAAGTAGCTAGAAGTCGCTAAATGACGTCATCACATAATTTTCATAATTGGCCAAGTGGATGTAATTGTGATTGACGCTGTAGGAGAGAGGAATAACGTCTCGGGAGAGACAAAAAGTGAGTAAAAAACACCCTAAGTATGTTTAGAACTACAATTGAACTTTCTTCTGTCGATTCTTGTCTTTTTTCTGAATACTCACTAAATATAGCGACAAAGTCGCTAAGTTGGCAACACTGGTGAGAGGTGGGTAGCGAGATATCAGTAATCAATGGTAATCACATACTATTTCTTCGTAACTATGATCATTCGAGGACAGTACATTTTTCATTTGGGTCTCGAGATGAATAAACTCAAGAACCTCTGACATGAATTCTTAAACTATGATTTGGGACCCAAAGCGGTTATTAACATGTCATAGGTGGGTCGCGAGATATGAGTGAACATTCAGAATCATATACTATTTCTTCATAATGTTGGTCGTTCGAGGACACTGCATTTCTCATTTGGCTCTGGAGCTTAAAAATTGTAAAAACGTCTGAAACAGCAGATGAATCATTTCGTGTAAGTAATTAACCTACAATATGGTGGGGAACTTTGTCAAACGGCAGAGTTGCTGAGTTTCTTAGCTTGCATAGTAAGTCTTAACTCATTCAAAAAACAACCCTTCTAAAATTACATTGCAGTGCCGTGACCCGGATTCGAACCGGGGTTGCTGCGACCACAACGCAGAGTACTAACCACTATACGATCACGGCCGGCTACAAGAGCTGGCTTTGTAAAGCCTACATAGGCTGTGAAAGTGATGTGCACAAGCTGGCTAAACTCTTTTAATTTTGGTCTCGATAATGAATAAACTGAAGAAACAGTGGAGCTTTACACAGTCGGTAGGTTTTTTCTCATTCAAAAAGTGCCCTTTTTCCGTGACATTGGAATATCTCAATTGCATCCTCCTCACGTCATTTCTAATTCTCTAAACCCATTGGTGAGAAAACCTGAGTGCCCTCCCCTCTGACCTTCTCCACCAATGTGAACAATAAAAAGGTACTGCTGAGATTTGAACTCAGGATCTCCTGTTTACTAGACAGGCACTTTAACCAACTAAGCCACAGCACCCATAAAAGTCATATATGTTGCAGATGTGAACACCCACACCTATTTGAATCAAACCAGTCTCATTAATTTAACCCACATCTCTGTCTAGCAAAATCACATCACAAAAGAGATGTCTTTTACTAATATTGGAAACGATACAGACACATTCAATTGTCTAGCAACAGGGTTTCTTAAGCTACGTTTTGGGACGCAAAGTGGGCCTGAGCATGTGAGAGGCAGTGTTGCCAAATCCTCAGGAAGGAAAGTAGCTATTGCTGGTCCTAAAAGTAGCTAGAAGTCGCTAAATGACGTCATCACATAATTTTCATAATTGGCCAAGTGGATGTAATTGTGATTGACGCTGTAGGAGAGAGGAATAACGTCTCGGGAGAGACAAAAAGTGAGTAAAAAACACCCTAAGTATGTTTAGAACTACAATTGAACTTTCTTCTGTCGATTCTTGTCTTTTTTCTGAATACCTCCTAAATATAGCGACAAAGTCGCTAAGTTGGCAACACTGGTGAGAGGTGGGTAGCGAGATATCAGTAATCAATGGTAATCACATACTATTTCTTCGTAACTATGATCATTCGAGGACAGTACATTTTTCATTTGGGTCTCGAGATGAATAAACTCAAGAACCTCTGACATGAATTCTTAAACTATGATTTGGGACCCAAAGCGGTTATTAACATGTCATAGGTGGGTTGCGAGATATGAGTGAACATTCAGAATCATATACTATTTCTTCATAATGTTGGTCGTTCGAGGACACTGCATTTCTCATTTGGCTCTGGAGCTTAAAAATTGTAAAAACGTCTGAAACAGCAGATGAATCATTTCGTGTAAGTAATTAACCTACAATATGGTGGGGAACTTTGTCCAACGGCAGAGTTGCTGAGTTTCTTAGCTTGCATAGTAAGTCTTAACTCATTCAAAAAACAACCCTTCTAAAATTACATTGCAGTGCCGTGACCCGGATTCGAACCGGGGTTGCTGCGACCACAACGCAGAGTACTAACCACTATACGATCACGGCCGGCTACAAGAGTTGGCTTTGTAAAGCCTACATAGGCTGTGAAAGTGATGTGCACAAGCTGGCTAAACTCTTTTCATTTTGGTCTCGATAATGAATAAACTGAAGAAACAGTGGAGCTTTACACAGTCGGTAGGTTTTTTCTCATTCAAAAAGTGCCCTTTTTCCGTGACATTGGAATATCTCAATTGCATCCTCCTCACGTCATCTCTAATTCTCTAAACCCATTGGTGAGGAAACTTGAGTGCCCTCCCCTCTGACCTTCTCCACCAATGTGAACAATAAAAAGGTACTGCTGAGATTTGAACTCAGGATCTCCTGTTTACTAGACAGGCACTTTAACCAACTAAGCCACAGCACCCTTAAAAGTCATATATGTTGCAGATGTGAACACCCACACCTATTTGAATCAAACCAGTCTCATTAATTTAACCCACATCTCTGTCTAGCAAAATCACATCACAAAAGAGATGTCTTTTACTAATATTGGAAACGATACAGACACATTCAATTGTCTAGCAACAGGGTTTCTTAAGCTACGTTTTGGGACGCAAAGTGGGCCTGAGCATGTGAGAGGCAGTGTTGCCAAATCCTCAGGAAGGAAAGTAGCTATTGCTGGTCCTAAAAGTAGCTAGAAGTCGCTAAATGACGTCATCACATAATTTTCATAATTGGCCAAGTGGATGTAATTGTGATTGACGCTGTAGGAGAGAGGAATAACGTCTCGGGAGAGACAAAAAGTGAGTAAAAAACACCCTAAGTATGTTTAGAACTACAATTGAACTTTCTTCTGTCGATTCTTGTCTTTTTTCTGAATACCTCCTAAATATAGCGACAAAGTCGCTAAGTTGGCAACACTGGTGAGAGGTGGGTAGCGAGATATCAGTAATCAATGGTAATCACATACTATTTCTTCGTAACTATGATCATTCGAGGACAGTACATTTTTCATTTGGGTCTCGAGATGAATAAACTCAAGAACCTCTGACATGAATTCTTAAACTATGATTTGGGACCCAAAGCGGTTATTAACATGTCATAGGTGGGTCGCGAGATATGAGTGAACATTCAGAATCATATACTATTTCTTCATAATGTTGGTCGTTCGAGGACACTGCATTTCTCATTTGGCTCTGGAGCTTAAAAATGGTAAAAACGTCTGAAACAGCAGATGAATCATTTCGTGTAAGTAATTAACCTACAATATGGTGGGGAACTTTGTCAAACGGCAGAGTTGCTGAGTTTCTTAGCTTGCATAGTAAGTCTTAACTCATTCAAAAAACAACCCTTCTAAAATTACATTGCAGTGCCGTGACCCGGATTCGAACCGGGGTTGCTGCGACCACAACGCAGAGTACTAACCACTATACGATCACGGCCGGCTACAAGAGCTGGCTTTGTAAAGCCTACATAGGCTGTGAAAGTGATGTGCACAAGCTGGCTAAACTCTTTTAATTTTGGTCTCGATAATGAATAAACTGAAGAAACAGTGGAGCTTTACACAGTCGGTAGGTTTTTTCTCATTCAAAAAGTGCCCTTTTTCCGTGACATTGGAATATCTCAATTGCATCCTCCTCACGTCATCTCTAATTCTCTAAACCCATTGGTGAGGAAACTTGAGTGCCCTCCCCTCTGACCTTCTCCACCAATGTGAACAATAAAAAGGTACTGCTGAGATTTGAACTCAGGATCTCCTGTTTACTAGACAGGCACTTTAACCAACTAAGCCACAGCACCCATAAAAGTCATATATGTTGCAGATGTGAACACCCACACCTATTTGAATCAAACCAGTCTCATTAATTTAACCCACATCTCTGTCTAGCAAAATCACATCACAAAAGAGATGTCTTTTACTAATATTGGAAACGATACAGACACATTCAATTGTCTAGCAACAGGGTTTCTTAAGCTACGTTTTGGGACGCAAAGTGGGCCTGAGCATGTGAGAGGCAGTGTTGCCAAATCCTCAGGAAGGAAAGTAGCTATTGCTGGTCCTAAAAGTAGCTAGAAGTCGCTAAATGACGTCATCACATAATTTTCATAATTGGCCAAGTGGATGTAATTGTGATTGACGCTGTAGGAGAGAGGAATAACGCCTCGGGAGAGACAAAAAGTGAGTAAAAAACACCCTAAGTATGTTTAGAACTACAATTGAACTTTCTTCTGTCGATTCTTGTCTTTTTTCTGAATACTCACTAAATATAGCGACAAAGTCGCTAAGTTGGCAACACTGGTGAGAGGTGGGTAGCGAGATATCAGTAATCAATGGTAATCACATACTATTTCTTCGTAACTATGATCATTCGAGGACAGTACATTTTTCATTTGGGTCTCGAGATGAATAAACTCAAGAACCTCTGACATGAATTCTTAAACTATGATTTGGGACCCAAAGCGGTTATTAACATGTCATAGGTGGGTCGCGAGATATGAGTGAACATTCAGAATCATATACTATTTCTTCATAATGTTGGTCGTTCGAGGACACTGCATTTCTCATTTGGCTCTGGAGCTTAAAAATTGTAAAAACGTCTGAAACAGCAGATGAATCATTTTGTGTAAGTAATTAACCTACAATATGGTGGGGAACTTTGTCAAACGGCAGAGTTGCTGAGTTTCTTAGCTTGCATAGTAAGTCTTAACTCATTCAAAAAACAACCCTTCTAAAATTACATTGCAGTGCCGTGACCCGGATTCGAACCGGGGTTGCTGTGACCACAACGCAGAGTACTAACCACTATACGATCACGGCCGACTTCAAGAGGTGGCTTTGTAAAGCCTACATAGACTGTGAAAGTGATGTGCACAAGCTGGCTAAACTCTTTTCATTTTGGTCTCGATAATGAATAAACTGAAGAAACAGTGGAGCTTTACACAGTCGGTAGGTTTTTTCTCATTCAAAAAGTGCCCTTTTTCCGTGACATTGGAATATCTCAATTGCATCCTCCTCACGTCATCTCTAATTCTCTAAACCCATTGGTGAGAAAACCTGAGTGCCCTCCCCTCAGACCTTCTCCACCAATGTGAACAATAAAAAGGTACTGCTGAGATTTGAACTCAGGATCTCCTGTTTACTAGACAGGCACTTTAACCAACTAAGCCACAGCACCCATAAAAGTCATATATGTTGCAGATGTGAACACCCACACCTATTTGAATCAAACCAGTCTCATTAATTTAACCCACATCTCTGTCTAGCAAAATCACATCACAAAAGAGATGTCTTTTACTAATATTGGAAACGATACAGACACCTTCAATTGTCTAGCAACAGGGTTTCTTAAGCTACGTTTTGGGACGCAAAGTGGGCCTGAGCATGTGAGAGGCAGTGTTGCCAGATCCTCAGGAAGGAAAGTAGCTATTGCTGGTCCTAAAAGTAGCTAGAAGTCGCTAAATGACGTCATCACATAATTTTCATAATTGGCCAAGTGGATGTAATTGTGATTGACGCTGTAGGAGAGAGGAATAACGCCTCGGGAGAGACAAAAAGTGAGTAAAAAACACCCTAAGTATGTTTAGAACTACAATTGAACTTTCTTCTGTCGATTCTTGTCTTTTTTCTGAATACTCACTAAATATAGCGACAAAGTCGCTAAGTTGGCAACACTGGTGAGAGGTGGGTAGCGAGATATCAGTAATCAATGGTAATCACATACTATTTCTTCGTAACTATGATCATTCGAGGACAGTACATTTTTCATTTGGGTCTCGAGATGAATAAACTCAAGAACCTCTGACATGAATTCTTAAACTATGATTTGGGACCCAAAGCGGTTATTAACATGTCATAGGTGGGTCGCGAGATATGAGTGAACATTCAGAATCATATACTATTTCTTCATAATGTTGGTCGTTCGAGGACACTGCATTTCTCATTTGGCTCTCGAGCTTAAAAATGGTAAAAACGTCTGAAACAGCAGATGAATGAGTTCGTGTAAGTAATTAACCTACAATATGGTGGGGAACTTTGTCAAACGGCAGAGTTGCTGAGTTTCTTAGCTTGCATAGCAAGTCTTAACTCAATTCAAAAAACCACCCTTCTAAAATTACATTGCAGTGCCGTGACCCGGATTCGAACCGGGGTTGCTGCGACCACAACGCAGAGTACTAACCACTATACGATCACGGCCGGCTTCAAGAGGTGGCTTTGTAAAGCCTACATAGACTGTGAAAGTGATGTGCACAAGCTGGCTAAACTCTTTTCATTTTGGTCTCGATAATGAATAAACTGAAGAAACAATGGAGCTTTACACAGTCGGTAGGTTTTTTCTCATTCAAAAAGTGCCCTTTTTCCGTGACATTGGAATATCTCAATTGCATCCTCCTCACGTCATCTCTAATTCTCTAAACCCATTGGTGAGAAAACCTGAGTGCCCTCCCCTCTGACCTTCTCCACCAATGTGAACAATAAAAAGGTACTGCTGAGATTTGAACTCAGGATCTCCTGTTTACTAGACAGGCACTTTAACCAACTAAACCACAGCACCCATAAAAGCCATATATGTTGCAGATGTGAACACTCACACCTATTTGAATCAAACCAGTCTCATTAATTTAACCCACATCTCTGTCTAGCAAAATCACATCACAAAAGAGATGTCTTTTACTAATATTGGAAACGATACAGACACCTTCAATTGTCTAGCAACAGGGTTTCTTAAGCTACGTTTTGGGACGCAAAGTGGGCCTGAGCATGTGAGAGGCAGTGTTGCCAGATCCTCAGGAAGGAAAGTAGCTATTGCTGGTCCTAAAAGTAGCTAGAAGTCGCTAAATGACGTCATCACATAATTTTCATAATTGGCCAAGTGGATGTAATTGTGATTGACGCTGTAGGAGAGAGGAATAACGCCTCGGGAGAGACAAAAAGTGAGTAAAAAACACCCTAAGTATGTTTAGAACTACAATTGAACTTTCTTCTGTCGATTCTTGTCTTTTTTCTGAATACCTCCTAAATATAGCGACAAAGTCGCTAAGCTGGCAACACTGGTGAGAGGTGGGTAGCGAGATATCAGTAATCAATGGTAATCACATACTATTTCTTCGTAACTATGATCATTCGAGGACAGTACATTTTTCATTTGGGTCTCGAGATGAATAAACTCAAGAACCTCTGACATGAATTCTTAAACTATGATTTGGGACCCAAAGCGGTTATTAACATGTCATAGGTGGGTCGCGAGATATGAGTGAACATTCAGAATCATATACTATTTCTTCATAATGTTGGTCGTTCGAGGACACTGCATTTCTCATTTGGCTCTGGAGCTTAAAAATTGTAAAAACGTCTGAAACAGCAGATGAATCATTTCGTGTAAGTAATTAACCTACAATATGGTGGGGAACTTTGTCAAACGGCAGAGTTGCTGAGTTTCTTAGCTTGCATAGTAAGTCTTAACTCATTCAAAAAACAACCCTTCTAAAATTACATTGCAGTGCCGTGACCCGGATTCGAACCGGGGTTGCTGCGACCACAACGCAGAGTACTAACCACTATACGATCACGGCCGGCTACAAGAGCTGGCTTTGTAAAGCCTACATAGGCTGTGAAAGTGATGTGCACAAGCTGGCTAAACTCTTTTCATTTTGGTCTCGATAATGAATAAACTGAAGAAACAGTGGAGCTTTACACAGTCGGTAGGTTTTTTCTCATTCAAAAAGTGCCCTTTTTCCGTGACATTGGAATATCTCAATTGCATCCTCCTCACGTCATCTCTAATTCTCTAAACCCATTGGTGAGGAAACTTGAGTGCCCTCCCCTCTGACCTTCTCCACCAATGTGAACAATAAAAAGGTACTGCTGAGATTTGAACTCAGGATTTCCTGTTTACTAGACAGGCACTTTAACCAACTAAGCCACAGCACCCATAAAAGTCATATATGTTGCAGATGTGAACACCCACACCTATTTGAATCAAACCAGTCTCATTAATTTAACCCACATCTCTGTCTAGCAAAATCACATCACAAAAGAGATGTCTTTTACTAATATTGGAAACGATACAGACACATTCAATTGTCTAGCAACAGGGTTTCTTAAGCTACGTTTTGGGACGCAAAGTGGGCCTGAGCATGTGAGAGGCAGTGTTGCCAAATCCTCAGGAAGGAAAGTAGCTATTGCTGGTCCTAAAAGTAGCTAGAAGTCGCTAAATGACGTCATCACATAATTTTCATAATTGGCCAAGTGGATGTAATTGTGATTGACGCTGTAGGAGAGAGGAATAACGTCTCGGGAGAGACAAAAAGTGAGTAAAAAACACCCTAAGTATGTTTAGAACTACAATTGAACTTTCTTCTGTCGATTCTTGTCTTTTTTCTGAATACCTCCTAAATATAGCGACAAAGTCGCTAAGTTGGCAACACTGGTGAGAGGTGGGTAGCGAGATATCAGTAATCAATGGTAATCACATACTATTTCTTCGTAACTATGATCATTCGAGGACAGTACATTTTTCATTTGGGTCTCGAGATGAATAAACTCAAGAACCTCTGACATGAATTCTTAAACTATGATTTGGGACCCAAAGCGGTTATTAACATGTCATAGGTGGGTCGCGAGATTTGAGTGAACATTCAGAATCATATACTATTTCTTCATAATGTTGGTCGTTCGAGGACACTGCATTTCTCATTTGGCTCTGGAGCTTAAAAATTGTAAAAACGTCTGAAACAGCAGATGAATCATTTCGTGTAAGTAATTAACCTACAATATGGTGGGGAACTTTGTCAAACGGCAGAGTTGCTGAGTTTCTTAGCTTGCATAGCAAGTCTTAACTCAATTCAAAAAACCACCCTTCTAAAATTACATTGCAGTGCCGTGACCCGGATTCGAACCGGGGTTGCTGCGACCACAACGCAGAGTACTAACCACTATACGATCACGGCCGGCTTCAAGAGGTGGCTTTGTAAAGCCTACATAGACTGTGAAAGTGATGTGCACAAGCTGGCTAAACTCTTTTCATTTTGGTCTCGATAATGAATAAACTGAAGAAACAATGGAGCTTTACACAGTCGGTAGGTTTTTTCTCATTCAAAAAGTGCCCTTTTTCCGTGACATTGGAATATCTCAATTGCATCCTCCTCACGTCATCTCTAATTCTCTAAACCCATTGGTGAGAAAACCTGAGTGCCCTCCCCTCTGACCTTCTCCACCAATGTGAACAATAAAAAGGTACTGCTGACATTTGAACTCAGGATCTCCTGTTTACTAGACAGGCACTTTAACCAACTAAGCCACAGCACCCATAAAAGTCATATATGTTGCAGATGTGAACACCCACACCTATTTGAATCAAACCAGTCTCATTAATTTAACCCACATCTCTGTCTAGCAAAATCACATCACAAAAGAGATGTCTTTTACTAATATTGGAAACGATACAGACACCTTCAATTGTCTAGCAACAGGGTTTCTTAAGCTACGTTTTGGGACGCAAAGTGGGCCTGATCATGTGAGAGGCAGTGTTGCCAAATCCTCAGGAAGGAAAGTAGCTATTGCTGGTCCTAAAAGTAGCTAGAAGTCGCTAAATGACGTCATCACATAATTTTCATAATTGGCCAAGTGGATGTAATTGTGATTGACGCTGTAGGAGAGAGGAATAACGTCTCGGGAGAGACAAAAAGTGAGTAAAAAAACACCCTAAGTATGTTTAGAACTACAATTGAACTTTCTTCTGTCGATTCTTGTCTTTTTTCTGAATACCTCCTAAATATAGCGACAAAGTCGCTAAGTTGGCAACACTGGTGAGAGGTGGGTAGCGAGATATCAGTAATCAATGGTAATCACATACTATTTCTTCGTAACTATGATCATTCGAGGACAGTACATTTTTCATTTGGGTCTTGAGATGAATAAACTCAAGAACCTCTGACATGAATTCTTAAACTATGATTTGGGACCCAAAGCGGTTATTAACATGTCATAGGTGGGTCGCGAGATATGAGTGAACATTCAGAATCATATACTATTTCTTCATAATGTTGGTCGTTCGAGGACACTGCATTTCTCATTTGGCTCTGGAGCTTAAAAATTGTAAAAACGTCTGAAACAGCAGATGAATCATTTCGTGTAAGTAATTAACCTACAATATGGTGGGGAACTTTGTCAAACGGCAGAGTTGCTGAGTTTCTTAGCTTGCATAGTAAGTCTTAACTCATTCAAAAAACAACCCTTCTAAAATTACATTGCAGTGCCGTGACCCGGATTCGAACCGGGGTTGCTGCGACCACAACGCAGAGTACTAACCACTATACGATCACGGCCGGCTACAAGAGCTGGCTTTGTAAAGCCTACATAGGCTGTGAAAGTGATGTGCACAAGCTGGCTAAACTCTTTTAATTTTGGTCTCGATAATGAATAAACTGAAGAAACAGTGGAGCTTTACACAGTCGGTAGGTTTTTTCTCATTCAAAAAGTGCCCTTTTTCCGTGACATTGGAATATCTCAATTGCATCCTCCTCACGTCATCTCTAATTCTCTAAACCCATTGGTGAGGAAACTTGAGTGCCCTCCCCTCTGACCTTCTCCACCAATGTGAACAATAAAAAGGTACTGCTGAGATTTGAACTCAGGATCTCCTGTTTACTAGACAGGCACTTTAACCAACTAAGCCACAGCACCCATAAAAGTCATATATGTTGCAGATGTGAACACCCACACCTATTTGAATCAAACCAGTCTCATTAATTTAACCCACATCTCTGTCTAGCAAAATCACATCACAAAAGAGATGTCTTTTACTAATATTGGAAACGATACAGACACATTCAATTGTCTAGCAACAGGGTTTCTTAAGCTACGTTTTGGGACGCAAAGTGGGCCTGAGCATGTGAGAGGCAGTGTTGCCAAATCCTCAGGAAGGAAAGTAGCTATTGCTGGTCCTAAAAGTAGCTAGAAGTCGCTAAATGACGTCATCACATAATTTTCATAATTGGCCAAGTGGATGTAATTGTGATTGACGCTGTAGGAGAGAGGAATAACGTCTCGGGAGAGACAAAAAGTGAGTAAAAAACACCCTTATTATGTTTAGAACTACAATTGAACTTTCTTCTGTCGATTCTTGTCTTTTTTCTGAATACCTCCTAAATATAGCGACAAAGTCGCTAAGTTGGCAACACTGGTGAGAGGTGGGTAGCGAGATATCAGTAATCAATGGTAATCACATACTATTTCTTCGTAACTATGATCATTCGAGGACAGTACATTTTTCATTTGGGTCTCGAGATGAATAAACTCAAGAACCTCTGACATGAATTCTTAAACTATGATTTGGGACCCAAAGCGGTTATTAATATGTCATAGGTGGGTCGCGAGATATGAGTAAACATTAAGAATCATATACTATTTCTTCATAATGTTGGTCGTTCGAGGACACTGCATTTCTCATTTGGCTCTGGAGCTTAAAAATTGTAAAAACGTCTGAAACAGCAGATGAATCATTTCGTGTAAGTAATTAACCTACAATATGGTGGGGAACTTTGTCAAACGGCAGAGTTGCTGAGTTTCTTAGCTTGCATAGTAAGTCTTAACTCATTCAAAAAACAACCCTTCTAAAATTACATTGCAGTGCCGTGACCCGGATTCGAACCGGGGTTGCTGCGACCACAACGCAGAGTACTAACCACTATACGATCACGGCCGGCTACAAGAGTTGGCTTTGTAAAGCCTACATAGGCTGTGAAAGTGATGTGCACAAGCTGGCTAAACTCTTTTCATTTTGGTCTCGATAATGAATAAACTGAAGAAACAGTGGAGCTTTACACAGTCGGTAGGTTTTTTCTCATTCAAAAAGTGCCCTTTTTCCGTGACATTGGAATATCTCAATTGCATCCTCCTCACGTCATCTCTAATTCTCTAAACCCATTGGTGAGAAAACCTGAGTGCCCTCCCCTCTGACCTTCTCCACCAATGTGAACAATAAAAAGGTACTGCTGAGATTTGAACTCAGGATCTCCTGTTTACTAGACAGGCACTTTAACCAACTAAGCCACAGCACCCATAAAAGTCATATATGTTGCAGATGTGAACACCCACACCTATTTGAATCAAACCAGTCTCAATAATTTAACCCACATCTCTGTCTAGCAAAATCACATCACAAAAGAGATGTCTTTTACTAATATTGGAAACGATACAGACACCTTCAATTGTCTAGCAACAGGGTTTCTTAAGCTACGTTTTGGGACGCAAAGTGGGCCTGAGCATGTGAGAGGCAGTGTTGCCAAATCCTCAGGAAGGAAAGTAGCTATTGCTGGTCCTAAAAGTAGCTAGAAGTCGCTAAATGACGTCATCACATAATTTTCATAATTGGCCAAGTGGATGTAATTGTGATTGACGCTGTAGGAGAGAGGAATAACGTCTCGGGAGAGACAAAAAGTGAGTAAAAAACACCCTAAGTATGTTTAGAACTACAATTGAACTTTCTTCTGTCGATTCTTGTCTTTTTTCTGAATACCTCCTAAATATAGCGACAAAGTCGCTAAGTTGGCAACACTGGTGAGAGGTGGGTAGCGAGATATCAGTAATCAATGGTAATCACATACTATTTCTTCGTAACTATGATCATTCGAGGACAGTACATTTTTCATTTGGGTCTCGAGATGAATAAACTCAAGAACCTCTGACATGAATTCTTAAACTATGATTTGGGACCCAAAGCGGTTATTAACATGTCATAGGTGGGTCGCGAGATATGAGTGAACATTCAGAATCATATACTATTTCTTCATAATGTTGGTCGTTCGAGGACACTGCATTTCTCATTTGGCTCTCGAGCTTAAAAATGGTAAAAACGTCTGAAACAGCAGATTAATGATTTCGTGTAAGTAATTAACCTACAATATGGTGGGGAACTTTGTCAAACGGCAGAGTTGCTGAGTTTCTTAGCTTGCATAGCAAGTCTTAACTCAATTCAAAAAACCACCCTTCTAAAATTACATTGCAGTGCCGTGACCCGGATTCGAACCGGGGTTGCTGCGACCACAACGCAGAGTACTAACCACTATACGATCACGGCCGGCTTCAAGAGGTGGCTTTGTAAAGCCTACATAGACTGTGAAAGTGATGTGCACAAGCTGGCTAAACTCTTTTCATTTTGGTCTCGATAATGAATAAACTGAATAAACAATGGAGCTTTACACAGTCGGTAGGTTTTTTCTCATTCAAAAAGTGCCCTTTTTCCGTGACATTGGAATATCTCAATTGCATCCTCCTCACGTCATCTCTAATTCTCTAAACCCATTGGTGAGAAAACCTGAGTGCCCTCCCCTCTGACCTTCTCCACCAATGTGAACAATAAAAAGGTACTGCTGAGATTTGAACTCAGGATCTCCTGTTTACTAGACAGGCACTTTAACCAACTAAGCCACAGCACCCATAAAAGTCATATATGTTGCAGATGTGAACACCCACACCTATTTGAATCAAACCAGTCTCATTAATTTAACCCACATCTCTGTCTAGCAAAATCACATCACAAAAGAGATGTATTTTACTAATATTGGAAACGATACAGACACCTTCAATTGTCTAGCAACAGGGTTTCTTAAGCTACGTTTTGGGACGCAAAGTGGGCCTGAGCATGTGAGAGGCAGTGTTGCCAAATCCTCAGGAAGGAAAGTAGCTATTGCTGGTCCTAAAAGTAGCTAGAAGTCGCTAAATGACGTCATCACATAATTTTCATAATTGGCCAAGTGGATGTAATTGTGATTGACGCTGTAGGAGAGAGGAATAACGTCTCGGGAGAGACAAAAAGTGAGTAAAAAAACACCCTAAGTATGTTTAGAACTACAATTGAACTTTCTTCTGTCGATTCTTGTCTTTTTTCTGAATACCTCCTAAATATAGCGACAAAGTCGCTAAGTTGGCAACACTGGTGAGAGGTGGGTAGCGAGATATCAGTAATCAATGGTAATCACATACTATTTCTTCGTAACTATGATCATTCGAGGACAGTACATTTTTCATTTGGGTCTTGAGATGAATAAACTCAAGAACCTCTGACATGAATTCTTAAACTATGATTTGGGACCCAAAGCGGTTATTAACATGTCATAGGTGGGTCGCGAGATATGAGTGAACATTCAGAATCATATACTATTTCTTCATAATGTTGGTCGTTCGAGGACACTGCATTTCTCATTTGGCTCTGGAGCTTAAAAATGGTAAAAACGTCTGAAACAGCAGATGAATCATTTCGTGTAAGTAATTAACCTACAATATGGTGGGGAACTTTGTCAAACGGCAGAGTTGCTGAGTTTCTTAGCTTGCATAGTAAGTCTTAACTCATTCAAAAAACAACCCTTCTAAAATTACATTGCAGTGCCGTGACCCGGACTCGAACCGGGGTTGCTGCGACCACAACGCAGAGTACTAACCACTATACGATCACAGCCGGCTACAAGAGCTGGCTTTGTAAAGCCTACATAGGCTGTGAAAGTGATGTGCACAAGCTGGCTAAACTCTTTTAATTTTGGTCTCGATAATGAATAAACTGAAGAAACAGTGGAGCTTTACACAGTCGGTAGGTTTTTTCTCATTCAAAAAGTGCCCTTTTTCCGTGACATTGGAATATCTCAATTGCATCCTCCTCACGTCATCTCTAATTCTCTAAACCCATTGGTGAGGAAACTTGAGTGCCCTCCCCTCTGACCTTCTCCACCAATGTGAACAATAAAAAGGTACTGCTGAGATTTGAACTCAGGATCTCCTGTTTACTAGACAGGCACTTTAACCAACTAAGCCACAGCACCCATAAAAGTCATATATGTTGCAGATGTGAACACCCACACCTATTTGAATCAAACCAGTCTCATTAATTTAACCCACATCTCTGTCTAGCAAAATCACATCACAAAAGAGATGTATTTTACTAATATTGGAAATGATACAGACACCTTCAATTGTCTAGCAACAGGGTTTCTTAAGCTACGTTTTGGGACGCTAAGTGGGCCTGAGCATGTGAGAGGCAGTGTTGCCAAATCCTCAGGAAGGAAAGTAGCTATTGCTGGTCCTAAAAGTAGCTAGAAGTCGCTAAATGACGTCATCACATAATTTTCATAACTGGCCAAGTGGATGTAATTGTGATTGACGCTGTAGGAGAGAGGAATAACGTCTCGGGAGAGACAAAAAGTGAGTAAAAAAACACCCTAAGTATGTTTAGAACTACAATTGAACTTTCTTCTGTCGATTCTTGTCTTTTTTCTGAATACCTCCTAAATATAGCGACAAAGTCGCTAAGTTGGCAACACTGGTGAGAGGTGGGTAGCGAGATATCAGTAATCAATGGTAATCACATACTATTTCTTCGTAACTATGATCATTCGAGGACAGTACATTTTTCATTTGGGTCTCGAGATGAATAAACTCAAGAACCTCTGACATGAATTCTTAAACTATGATTTGGGACCCAAAGCGGTTATTAACATGTCATAGGTGGGTCGCGAGATATGAGTGAACATTCAGAATCATATACTATTTCTTCATAATGTTGGTCGTTCGAGGACACTGCATTTCTCATTTGGTCTGGAGCTTAAAAATTGTAAAAACGTCTGAAACAGCAGATGAATCATTTCGTGTAAGTAATTAACCTACAATATGGTGGGGAACTTTGTCAAACGGCAGAGTTGCTGAGTTTCTTAGCTTGCATAGTAAGTCTTAACTCATTCAAAAAACAACCCTTCTAAAATTACATTGCAGTGCCGTGACCCGGATTCGAACCGGGGTTGCTGCGACCACAACGCAGAGTACTAACCACTATACGATCACGGCCGGCTACAAGAGTTGGCTTTGTAAAGCCTACATAGGCTGTGAAAGTGATGTGCACAAGCTGGCTAAACTCTTTTCATTTTGGTCTCGATAATGAATAAACTGAAGAAACAGTGGAGCTTTACACAGTCGGTAGGTTTTTTCTCATTCAAAAAGTGCCCTTTTTCCGTGACATTGGAATATCTCAATTGCATCCTCCTCACGTCATCTCTAATTCTCTAAACCCATTGGTGAGAAAACCTGAGTGCCCTCCCCTCTGACCTTCTCCACCAATGTGAACAATAAAAAGGTACTGCTGAGATTTGAACTCAGGATCTCCTGTTTACTAGACAGGCACTTTAACCAACTAAGCCACAGCACCCATAAAAGTCATATATGTTGCAGATGTGAACACCCACACCTATTTGAATCAAACCAGTCTCAATAATTTAACCCACATCTCTGTCTAGCAAAATCACATCACAAAAGAGATGTCTTTTACTAATATTGGAAACGATACAGACACCTTCAATTGTCTAGCAACAGGGTTTCTTAAGCTACGTTTTGGGACGCAAAGTGGGCCTGAGCATGTGAGAGGCAGTGTTGCCAAATCCTCAGGAAGGAAAGTAGCTATTGCTGGTCCTAAAAGTAGCTAGAAGTCGCTAAATGACGTCATCACATAATTTTCATAATTGGCCAAGTGGATGTAATTGTGATTGACGCTGTAGGAGAGAGGAATAACGTCTCGGGAGAGACAAAAAGTGAGTAAAAAACACCCTAAGTATGTTTAGAACTACAATTGAACTTTCTTCTGTCGATTCTTGTCTTTTTTCTGAATACCTCCTAAATATAGCGACAAAGTCGCTAAGTTGGCAACACTGGTGAGAGGTGGGTAGCGAGATATCAGTAATCAATGGTAATCACATACTACTTCTTCGTAACTATGATCATTCGAGGACAGTACATTTTTCATTTGGGTCTCGAGATGAATAAACTCAAGAACCTCTGACATGAATTCTTAAACTATGATTTGGGACCCAAAGCGGTTATTAACATGTCATAGGTGGGTCGCGAGATATGAGTGAACATTCAGAATCATATACTATTTCTTCATAATGTTGGTCGTTCGAGGACACTGCATTTCTCATTTGGCTCTCGAGCTTAAAAATGGTAAAAACGTCTGAAACAGCAGATTAATGATTTCGTGTAAGTAATTAACCTACAATATGGTGGGGAACTTTGTCAAACGGCAGAGTTGCTGAGTTTCTTAGCTTGCATAGCAAGTCTTAACTCAATTCAAAAAACCACCCTTCTAAAATTACATTGCAGTGCCGTGACCCGGATTCGAACCGGGGTTGCTGCGACCACAACGCAGAGTACTAACCACTATACGATCACGGCCGGCTTCAAGAGGTGGCTTTGTAAAGCCTACATAGACTGTGAAAGTGATGTGCACAAGCTGGCTAAACTCTTTTCATTTTGGTCTCGATAATGAATAAACTGAAGAAACAATGGAGCTTTACACAGTCGGTAGGTTTTTTCTCATTCAAAAAGTGCCCTTTTTCCGTGACATTGGAATATCTCAATTGCATCCTCCTCACGTCATCTCTAATTCTCTAAACCCATTGGTGAGAAAACCTGAGTGCCCTCCCCTCTGACCTTCTCCACCAATGTGAACAATAAAAAGGTACTGCTGAGATTTGAACTCAGGATCTCCTGTTTACTAGACAGGCACTTTAACCAACTAAGCCACAGCACCCATAAAAGTCATATATGTTGCAGATGTGAACACCCACACCTATTTGAATCAAACCAGTCTCATTAATTTAACCCACATCTCTGTCTAGCAAAATCACATCACAAAAGAGATGTATTTTACTAATATTGGAAACGATACAGACACCTTCAATTGTCTAGCAACAGGGTTTCTTAAGCTACGTTTTGGGACGCAAAGTGGGCCTGAGCATGTGAGAGGCAGTGTTGCCAAATCCTCAGGAAGGAAAGTAGCTATTGCTGGTCCTAAAAGTAGCTAGAAGTCGCTAAATGACGTCATCACATAATTTTCATAATTGGCCAAGTGGATGTAATTGTGATTGACGCTGTAGGAGAGAGGAATAACGTCTCGGGAGAGACAAAAAGTGAGTAAAAAAACACCCTAAGTATGTTTAGAACTACAATTGAACTTTCTTCTGTCGATTCTTGTCTTTTTTCTGAATACCTCCTAAATATAGCGATAAAGTCGCTAAGTTGGCAACACTGGTGAGAGGTGGGTAGCGAGATATCAGTAATCAATGGTAATCACATACTATTTCTTCGTAACTATGATCATTCGAGGACAGTACATTTTTCATTTGGGTCTTGAGATGAATAAACTCAAGAACCTCTGACATGAATTCTTAAACTATGATTTGGGACCCAAAGCGGTTATTAACATGTCATAGGTGGGTCGCGAGATATGAGTGAACATTCAGAATCATATACTATTTCTTCATAATGTTGGTCGTTCGAGGACACTGCATTTCTCATTTGGCTCTGGAGCTTAAAAATGGTAAAAACGTCTGAAACAGCAGATGAATCATTTCGTGTAAGTAATTAACCTACAATATGGTGGGGAACTTTGTCAAACGGCAGAGTTGCTGAGTTTCTTAGCTTGCATAGTAAGTCTTAACTCATTCAAAAAACAACCCTTCTAAAATTACATTGCAGTGCCGTGACCCGGATTCGAACCGGGGTTGCTGCGACCACAACGCAGAGTACTAACCACTATACGATCACAGCCGGCTACAAGAGCTGGCTTTGTAAAGCCTACATAGGCTGTGAAAGTGATGTGCACAAGCTGGCTAAACTCTTTTAATTTTGGTCTCGATAATGAATAAACTGAAGAAACAGTGGAGCTTTACACAGTCGGTAGGTTTTTTCTCATTCAAAAAGTGCCCTTTTTCCGTGACATTGGAATATCTCAATTGCATCCTCCTCACGTCATCTCTAATTCTCTAAACCCATTGGTGAGGAAACTTGAGTGCCCTCCCCTCTGACCTTCTCCACCAATGTGAACAATAAAAAGGTACTGCTGAGATTTGAACTCAGGATCTCCTGTTTACTAGACAGGCACTTTAACCAACTAAGCCACAGCACCCATAAAAGTCATATATGTTGCAGATGTGAACACCCACACCTATTTGAATCAAACCAGTCTCATTAATTTAACCCACATCTCTGTCTAGCAAAATCACATCACAAAAGAGATGTATTTTACTAATATTGGAAATGATACAGACACCTTCAATTGTCTAGCAACAGGGTTTCTTAAGCTACGTTTTGGGACGCTAAGTGGGCCTGAGCATGTGAGAGGCAGTGTTGCCAAATCCTCAGGAAGGAAAGTAGCTATTGCTGGTCCTAAAAGTAGCTAGAAGTCGCTAAATGACGTCATCACATAATTTTCATAACTGGCCAAGTGGATGTAATTGTGATTGACGCTGTAGGAGAGAGGAATAACGTCTCGGGAGAGACAAAAAGTGAGTAAAAAAACACCCTAAGTATGTTTAGAACTACAATTGAACTTTCTTCTGTCGATTCTTGTCTTTTTTCTGAATACCTCCTAAATATAGCGACAAAGTCGCTAAGTTGGCAACACTGGTGAGAGGTGGGTAGCGAGATATCAGTAATCAATGGTAATCACATACTATTTCTTCGTAACTATGATCATTCGAGGACAGTACATTTTTCATTTGGGTCTCGAGATGAATAAACTCAAGAACCTCTGACATGAATTCTTAAACTATGATTTGGGACCCAAAGCGGTTATTAACATGTCATAGGTGGGTCGCGAGATATGAGTGAACATTCAGAATCATATACTATTTCTTCATAATGTTGGTCGTTCGAGGACACTGCATTTCTCATTTGGTCTGGAGCTTAAAAATTGTAAAAACGTCTGAAACAGCAGATGAATCATTTCGTGTAAGTAATTAACCTACAATATGGTGGGGAACTTTGTCAAACGGCAGAGTTGCTGAGTTTCTTAGCTTGCATAGTAAGTCTTAACTCATTCAAAAAACAACCCTTCTAAAATTACATTGCAGTGCCATGACCCGGATTCGAACCGGGGTTGCTGCGACCACAACGCAGAGTACTAACCACTATACGATCACGGCCGGCTACAAGAGTAGGCTTTGTAAAGCCTACATAGGCTGTGAAAGTGATGTGCACAAGCTGGCTAAACTCTTTTCATTTTGGTCTCGATAATGAATAAACTGAAGAAACACTGGAGCTTTACACAGTCGGTAGGTTTTTTCTCATTCAAAAAGTGCCCTTTTTCCGTGACATTGGAATATCTCAATTGCATCCTCCTCACGTCATCTCTAATTCTCTAAACCCATTGGTGAGAAAACCTGAGTGCCCTCCCCTCTGACCTTCTCCACCAATGTGAACAATAAAAAGGTACTGCTGAGATTTGAACTCAGGATCTCCTGTTTACTAGACAGGCACTTTAACCAACTAAGCCACAGCACCCATAAAAGTCATATGTTGCAGATGTGAACACCCACACCTATTTGAATCAAACCAGTCTCATTAATTTAACCCACATCTCTGTCTAGCAAAATCACATCACAAAAGAGATGTCTTTTACTAATATTGGAAACGATACAGACACCTTCAATTGTCTAGCAACAGGGTTTCTTAAGCTACGTTTTGGGACGCAAAGTGGGCCTGAGCATGTGAGAGGCAGTGTTGCCAGATCCTCAGGAAGGAAAGTAGCTATTGCTGGTCCTAAAAGTAGCTAGAAGTCGCTAAATGACGTCATCACATAATTTTCATAATTGGCCAAGTGGATGTAATTGTGATTGACGCTGTAGGAGAGAGGAATAACGCCTCGGGAGAGACAAAAAGTGAGTAAAAAACACCCTAAGTATGTTTAGAACTACAATTGAACTTTCTTCTGTCGATTCTTGTCTTTTTTCTGAATACTCACTAAATATAGCGACAAAGTCGCTAAGTTGGCAACACTGGTGAGAGGTGGGTAGCGAGATATCAGTAATCAATGGTAATCACATACTATTTCTTCGTAACTATGATCATTCGAGGACAGTACATTTTTCATTTGGGTCTTGAGATGAATAAACTCAAGAACCTCTGACATGAATTCTTAAACTATGATTTGGGACCCAAAGCGGTTATTAACATGTCATAGGTGGGTCGCGAGATATGAGTGAACATTCAGAATCATATACTATTTCTTCATAATGTTGGTCGTTCGAGGACACTGCATTTCTCATTTGGCTCTGGAGCTTAAAAATGGTAAAAACGTCTGAAACAGCAGATGAATCATTTCGTGTAAGTAATTAACCTACAATATGGTGGGGAACTTTGTCAAACGGCAGAGTTGCTGAGTTTCTTAGCTTGCATAGTAAGTCTTAACTCATTCAAAAAACAACCCTTCTAAAATTACATTGCAGTGCCGTGACCTGGATTCGAACCGGGGTTGCTGCGACCACAACGCAGAGTACTAACCACTATACGATCACAGCCGGCTACAAGAGCTGGCTTTGTAAAGCCTACATAGGCTGTGAAAGTGATGTGCACAAGCTGGCTAAACTCTTTTAATTTTGGTCTCGATAATGAATAAACTGAAGAAACAGTGGAGCTTTACACAGTCGGTAGGTTTTTTCTCATTCAAAAAGTGCACTTTTTCCGTGACATTGGAATATCTCAATTGCATCCTCCTCACGTCATCTCTAATTCTCTAAACCCATTGGTGAGGAAACTTGAGTGCCCTCCCCTCTGACCTTCTCCACCAATGTGAACAATAAAAAGGTACTGCTGAGATTTGAACTCAGGATCTCCTGTTTACTAGACAGGCACTTTAACCAACTAAGCCACAGCACCCATAAAAGTCATATATGTTGCAGATGTGAACACCCACACCTATTTGAATCAAACCAGTCTCATTAATTTAACCCACATCTCTGTCTAGCAAAATCACATCACAAAAGAGATGTATTTTACTAATATTGGAAACGATACAGACACCTTCAATTGTCTAGCAACAGGGTTTCTTAAGCTACGTTTTGGGACGCAAAGTGGGCCTGAGCATGTGAGAGGCAGTGTTGCCAAATCCTCAGGAAGGAAAGTAGCTATTGCTGGTCCTAAAAGTAGCTAGAAGTCGCTAAATGACGTCATCACATAATTTTCATAATTGGCCAAGTGGATGTAATTGTGATTGACGCTGTAGGAGAGAGGAATAACGTCTCGGGAGAGACAAAAAGTGAGTAAAAAACACCCTAAGTATGTTTAGAACTACAATTGAACTTTCTTCTGTCGATTCTTGTCTTTTTTCTGAATACCTCCTAAATATAGCGACAAAGTCGCTAAGTTGGCAACACTGGTGAGAGGTGGGTAGCGAGATATCAGTAATCAATGGTAATCACATACTATTTCTTCGTAACTATGATCATTCGAGGACAGTACATTTTTCATTTGGGTCTCGAGATGAATAAACTCAAGAACCTCTGACATGAATTCTTAAACTATGATTTGGGACCCAAAGCGGTTATTAACATGTCATAGGTGGGTCGCGAGATATGAGTGAACATTCAGAATCATATACTATTTCTTCATAATGTTGGTCGTTCGAGGACACTGCATTTCTCATTTGGCTCTCGAGCTTAAAAATGGTAAAAACGTCTGAAACAGCAGATTAATGATTTCGTGTAAGTAATTAACCTACAATATGGTGGGGAACTTTGTCAAACGGCAGAGTTGCTGAGTTTCTTAGCTTGCATAGCAAGTCTTAACTCAATTCAAAAAACCACCCTTCTAAAATTACATTGCAGTGCCGTGACCCGGATTCGAACCGGGGTTGCTGCGACCACAACGCAGAGTACTAACCACTATACGATCACGGCCGGCTTCAAGAGGTGGCTTTGTAAAGCCTACATAGACTGTGAAAGTGATGTGCACAAGCTGGCTAAACTCTTTTCATTTTGGTCTCGATAATGAATAAACTGAAGAAACAATGGAGCTTTACACAGTCGGTAGGTTTTTTCTCATTCAAAAAGTGCCCTTTTTCCGTGACATTGGAATATCTCAATTGCATCCTCCTCACGTCATCTCTAATTCTCTAAACCCATTGGTGAGAAAACCTGAGTGCCCTCCCCTCTGACCTTCTCCACCAATGTGAACAATAAAAAGGTACTGCTGAGATTTGAACTCAGGATCTCCTGTTTACTAGACAGGCACTTTAACCAACTAAGCCACAGCACCCATAAAAGTCATATATGTTGCAGATGTGAACACCCACACCTATTTGAATCAAACCAGTCTCATTAATTTAACCCACATCTCTGTCTAGCAAAATCACATCACAAAAGAGATGTATTTTACTAATATTGGAAACGATACAGACACCTTCAATTGTCTAGCAACAGGGTTTCTTAAGCTACGTTTTGGGACGCAAAGTGGGCCTGAGCATGTGAGAGGCAGTGTTGCCAAATCCTCAGGAAGGAAAGTAGCTATTGCTGGTCCTAAAAGTAGCTAGAAGTCGCTAAATGACGTCATCACATAATTTTCATAATTGGCCAAGTGGATGTAATTGTGATTGACGCTGTAGGAGAGAGGAATAACGTCTCGGGAGAGACAAAAAGTGAGTAAAAAAACACCCTAAGTATGTTTAGAACTACAATTGAACTTTCTTCTGTCGATTCTTGTCTTTTTTCTGAATACCTCCTAAATATAGCGACAAAGTCGCTAAGTTGGCAACACTGGTGAGAGGTGGGTAGCGAGATATCAGTAATCAATGGTAATCACATACTATTTCTTCGTAACTATGATCATTCGAGGACAGTACATTTTTCATTTGGGTCTTGAGATGAATAAACTCAAGAACCTCTGACATGAATTCTTAAACTATGATTTGGGACCCAAAGCGGTTATTAACATGTCATAGGTGGGTCGCGAGATATGAGTGAACATTCAGAATCATATACTATTTCTTCATAATGTTGGTCGTTCGAGGACACTGCATTTCTCATTTGGCTCTGGAGCTTAAAAATGGTAAAAACGTCTGAAACAGCAGATGAATCATTTCGTGTAAGTAATTAACCTACAATATGGTGGGGAACTTTGTCAAACGGCAGAGTTGCTGAGTTTCTTAGCTTGCATAGTAAGTCTTAACTCATTCAAAAAACAACCCTTCTAAAATTACATTGCAGTGCCGTGACCCGGATTCGAACCGGGGTTGCTGCGACCACAACGCAGAGTACTAACCACTATACGATCACAGCCGGCTACAAGAGCTGGCTTTGTAAAGCCTACATAGGCTGTGAAAGTGATGTGCACAAGCTGGCTAAACTCTTTTAATTTTGGTCTCGATAATGAATAAACTGAAGAAACAGTGGAGCTTTACACAGTCGGTAGGTTTTTTCTCATTCAAAAAGTGCACTTTTTCCGTGACATTGGAATATCTCAATTGCATCCTCCTCACGTCATCTCTAATTCTCTAAACCCATTGGTGAGGAAACTTGAGTGCCCTCCCCTCTGACCTTCTCCACCAATGTGAACAATAAAAAGGTACTGCTGAGATTTGAACTCAGGATCTCCTGTTTACTAGACAGGCACTTTAACCAACTAAGCCACAGCACCCATAAAAGTCATATATGTTGCAGATGTGAACACCCACACCTATTTGAATCAAACCAGTCTCATTAATTTAACCCACATCTCTGTCTAGCAAAATCACATCACAAAAGAGATGTATTTTACTAATATTGGAAACGATACAGACACCTTCAATTGTCTAGCAACAGGGTTTCTTAAGCTACGTTTTGGGACGCAAAGTGGGCCTGAGCATGTGAGAGGCAGTGTTGCCAAATCCTCAGGAAGGAAAGTAGCTATTGCTGGTCCTAAAAGTAGCTAGAAGTCGCTAAATGACGTCATCACATAATTTTCATAATTGGCCAAGTGGATGTAATTGTGATTGACGCTGTAGGAGAGAGGAATAACGTCTCGGGAGAGACAAAAAGTGAGTAAAAAACACCCTAAGTATGTTTAGAACTACAATTGAACTTTCTTCTGTCGATTCTTGTCTTTTTTCTGAATACCTCCTAAATATAGCGACAAAGTCGCTAAGTTGGCAACACTGGTGAGAGGTGGGTAGCGAGATATCAGTAATCAATGGTAATCACATACTATTTCTTCGTAACTATGATCATTCGAGGACAGTACATTTTTCATTTGGGTCTCGAGATGAATAAACTCAAGAACCTCTGACATGAATTCTTAAACTATGATTTGGGACCCAAAGCGGTTATTAACATGTCATAGGTGGGTCGCGAGATATGAGTGAACATTCAGAATCATATACTATTTCTTCATAATGTTGGTCGTTCGAGGACACTGCATTTCTCATTTGGCTCTCGAGCTTAAAAATGGTAAAAACGTCTGAAACAGCAGATTAATGATTTCGTGTAAGTAATTAACCTACAATATGGTGGGGAACTTTGTCAAACGGCAGAGTTGCTGAGTTTCTTAGCTTGCATAGCAAGTCTTAACTCAATTCAAAAAACCACCCTTCTGAAATTACATTGCAGTGCCGTGACCCGGATTCGAACCGGGGTTGCTGCGACCACAACGCAGAGTACTAACCACTATACGATCACGGCCGGCTTCAAGAGGTGGCTTTGTAAAGCCTACATAGACTGTGAAAGTGATGTGCACAAGCTGGCTAAACTCTTTTCATTTTGGTCTCGATAATGAATAAACTGAAGAAACAATGGAGCTTTACACAGTCGGTAGGTTTTTTCTCATTCAAAAAGTGCCCTTTTTCCGTGACATTGGAATATCTCAATTGCATCCTCCTCACGTCATCTCTAATTCTCTAAACCCATTGGTGAGAAAACCTGAGTGCCCTCCCCTCTGACCTTCTCCACCAATGTGAACAATAAAAAGGTACTGCTGAGATTTGAACTCAGGATCTCCTGTTTACTAGACAGGCACTTTAACCAACTAAGCCACAGCACCCATAAAAGTCATATATGTTGCAGATGTGAACACCCACACCTATTTGAATCAAACCAGTCTCATTAATTTAACCCACATCTCTGTCTAGCAAAATCACATCACAAAAGAGATGTATTTTACTAATATTGGAAACGATACAGACACCTTCAATTGTCTAGCAACAGGGTTTCTTAAGCTACATTTTGGGACGCAAAGTGGGCCTGAGCATGTGAGAGGCAGTGTTGCCAAATCCTCAGGAAGGAAAGTAGCTATTGCTGGTCCTAAAAGTAGCTAGAAGTCGCTAAATGACGTCATCACATAATTTTCATAATTGGCCAAGTGGATGTAATTGTGATTGACGCTGTAGGAGAGAGGAATAACGTCTCGGGAGAGACAAAAAGTGAGTAAAAAAACACCCTAAGTATGTTTAGAACTACAATTGAACTTTCTTCTGTCGATTCTTGTCTTTTTTCTGAATACCTCCTAAATATAGCGACAAAGTCGCTAAGTTGGCAACACTGGTGAGAGGTGGGTAGCGAGATATCAGTAATCAATGGTAATCACATACTATTTCTTCGTAACTATGATCATTCGAGGACAGTACATTTTTCATTTGGGTCTTGAGATGAATAAACTCAAGAACCTCTGACATGAATTCTTAAACTATGATTTGGGACCCAAAGCGGTTATTAACATGTCATAGGTGGGTCGCGAGATATGAGTGAACATTCAGAATCATATACTATTTCTTCATAATGTTGGTCGTTCGAGGACACTGCATTTCTCATTTGGCTCTGGAGCTTAAAAATGGTAAAAACGTCTGAAACAGCAGATGAATCATTTCGTGTAAGTAATTAACCTACAATATGGTGGGGAACTTTGTCAAACGGCAGAGTTGCTGAGTTTCTTAGCTTGCATAGTAAGTCTTAACTCATTCAAAAAACAACCCTTCTAAAATTACATTGCAGTGCCGTGACCCGGATTCGAACCAGGGTTGCTGCGACCACAACGCAGAGTACTAACCACTATACGATCACAGCCGGCTACAAGAGCTGGCTTTGTAAAGCCTACATAGGCTGTGAAAGTGATGTGCACAAGCTGGCTAAACTCTTTTAATTTTGGTCTCGATAATGAATAAACTGAAGAAACAGTGGAGCTTTACACAGTCGGTAGGTTTTTTCTCATTCAAAAAGTGCCCTTTTTCCGTGACATTGGAATATCTCAATTGCATCCTCCTCACGTCATCTCTAATTCTCTAAACCCATTGGTGAGGAAACTTGAGTGCCCTCCCCTCTGACCTTCTCCACCAATGTGAACAATAAAAAGGTACTGCTGAGATTTGAACTCAGGATCTCCTGTTTACTAGACAGGCACTTTAACCAACTAAGCCACAGCACCCATAAAAGTCATATATGTTGCAGATGTGAACACCCACACCTATTTCAATCAAACCAGTCTCATTAATTTAACCCACATCTCTGTCTAGCAAAATCACATCACAAAAGAGATGTATTTTACTAATATTGGAAATGATACAGACACCTTCAATTGTCTAGCAACAGGGTTTCTTAAGCTACGTTTTGGGACGCTAAGTGGGCCTGAGCATGTGAGAGGCAGTGTTGCCAAATCCTCAGGAAGGAAAGTAGCTATTGCTGGTCCTAAAAGTAGCTAGAAGTCGCTAAATGACGTCATCACATAATTTTCATAACTGGCCAAGTGGATGTAATTGTGATTGACGCTGTAGGAGAGAGGAATAACGTCTCGGGAGAGACAAAAAGTGAGTAAAAAAACACCCTAAGTATGTTTAGAACTACAATTGAACTTTCTTCTGTCGATTCTTGTCTTTTTTCTGAATACCTCCTAAATATAGCGACAAAGTCGCTAAGTTGGCAACACTGGTGAGAGGTGGGTAGCGAGATATCAGTAATCAATGGTAATCACATACTATTTCTTCGTAACTATGATCATTCGAGGACAGTACATTTTTCATTTGGGTCTCGAGATGAATAAACTCAAGAACCTCTGACATGAATTCTTAAACTATGATTTGGGACCCAAAGCGGTTATTAACATGTCATAGGTGGGTCGCGAGATATGAGTGAACATTCAGAATCATATACTATTTCTTCATAATGTTGGTCGTTCGAGGACACTGCATTTCTCATTTGGTCTGGAGCTTAAAAATTGTAAAAACGTCTGAAACAGCAGATGAATCATTTCGTGTAAGTAATTAACCTACAATATGGTGGGGAACTTTGTCAAACGGCAGAGTTGCTGAGTTTCTTAGCTTGCATAGTAAGTCTTAACTCATTCAAAAAACAACCCTTCTAAAATTACATTGCAGTGCCATGACCCGGATTCGAACCGGGGTTGCTGCGACCACAACGCAGAGTACTAACCACTATACGATCACGGCCGGCTACAAGAGTAGGCTTTGTAAAGCCTACATAGGCTGTGAAAGTGATGTGCACAAGCTGGCTAAACTCTTTTCATTTTGGTCTCGATAATGAATAAACTGAAGAAACACTGGAGCTTTACACAGTCGGTAGGTTTTTTCTCATTCAAAAAGTGCCCTTTTTCCGTGACATTGGAATATCTCAATTGCATCCTCCTCACGTCATCTCTAATTCTCTAAACCCATTGGTGAGAAAACCTGAGTGCCCTCCCCTCTGACCTTCTCCACCAATGTGAACAATAAAAAGGTACTGCTGAGATTTGAACTCAGGATCTCCTGTTTACTAGACAGGAACTTTAACCAACTAAGCCACAGCACCCATAAAAGTCATATGTTGCAGATGTGAACACCCACACCTATTTGAATCAAACCAGTCTCATTAATTTAACCCACATCTCTGTCTAGCAAAATCACATCACAAAAGAGATGTCTTTTACTAATATTGGAAACGATACAGACACCTTCAATTGTCTAGCAACAGGGTTTCTTAAGCTACGTTTTGGGACGCAAAGTGGGCCTGAGCATGTGAGAGGCAGTGTTGCCAGATCCTCAGGAAGGAAAGTAGCTATTGCTGGTCCTAAAAGTAGCTAGAAGTCGCTAAATGACGTCATCACATAATTTTCATAATTGGCCAAGTGGATGTAATTGTGATTGACGCTGTAGGAGAGAGGAATAACGCCTCGGGAGAGACAAAAAGTGAGTAAAAAACACCCTAAGTATGTTTAGAACTACAATTGAACTTTCTTCTGTCGATTCTTGTCTTTTTTCTGAATACTCACTAAATATAGCGACAAAGTCGCTAAGTTGGCAACACTGGTGAGAGGTGGGTAGCGAGATATCAGTAATCAATGGTAATCACATACTATTTCTTCGTAACTATGATCATTCGAGGACAGTACATTTTTCATTTGGGTCTTGAGATGAATAAACTCAAGAACCTCTGACATGAATTCTTAAACTATGATTTGGGACCCAAAGCGGTTATTAACATGTCATAGGTGGGTCGCGAGATATGAGTGAACATTCAGAATCATATACTATTTCTTCATAATGTTGGTCGTTCGAGGACACTGCATTTCTCATTTGGCTCTGGAGCTTAAAAATGGTAAAAACGTCTGAAACAGCAGATGAATCATTTCGTGTAAGTAATTAACCTACAATATGGTGGGGAACTTTGTCAAACGGCAGAGTTGCTGAGTTTCTTAGCTTGCATAGTAAGTCTTAACTCATTCAAAAAACAACCCTTCTAAAATTACATTGCAGTGCCGTGACCCGGATTCGAACCGGGGTTGCTGCGACCACAACGCAGAGTACTAACCACTATACGATCACAGCCGGCTACAAGAGCTGGCTTTGTAAAGCCTACATAGGCTGTGAAAGTGATGTGCACAAGCTGGCTAAACTCTTTTAATTTTGGTCTCGATAATGAATAAACTGAAGAAACAGTGGAGCTTTACACAGTCGGTAGGTTTTTTCTCATTCAAAAAGTGCACTTTTTCCGTGACATTGGAATATCTCAATTGCATCCTCCTCACGTCATCTCTAATTCTCTAAACCCATTGGTGAGGAAACTTGAGTGCCCTCCCCTCTGACCTTCTCCACCAATGTGAACAATAAAAAGGTACTGCTGAGATTTGAACTCAGGATCTCCTGTTTACTAGACAGGCACTTTAACCAACTAAGCCACAGCACCCATAAAAGTCATATATGTTGCAGATGTGAACACCCACACCTATTTGAATCAAACCAGTCTCATTAATTTAACCCACATCTCTGTCTAGCAAAATCACATCACAAAAGAGATGTATTTTACTAATATTGGAAACGATACAGACACCTTCAATTGTCTAGCAACAGGGTTTCTTAAGCTACGTTTTGGGACGCTAAGTGGGCCTGAGCATGTGAGAGGCAGTGTTGCCAAATCCTCAGGAAGGAAAGTAGCTATTGCTGGTCCTAAAAGTAGCTAGAAGTCGCTAAATGACGTCATCACATAATTTTCATAACTGGCCAAGTGGATGTAATTGTGATTGACGCTGTAGGAGAGAGGAATAACGTCTCGGGAGAGACAAAAAGTGAGTAAAAAAACACCCTAAGTATGTTTAGAACTACAATTGAACTTTCTTCTGTCGATTCTTGTCTTTTTTCTGAATACCTCCTAAATATAGCGACAAAGTCGCTAAGTTGGCAACACTGGTGAGAGGTGGGTAGCGAGATATCAGTAATCAATGGTAATCACATACTATTTCTTCGTAACTATGATCATTCGAGGACAGTACATTTTTCATTTGGGTCTCGAGATGAATAAACTCAAGAACCTCTGACATGAATTCTTAAACTATGATTTGGGACCCAAAGCGGTTATTAACATGTCATAGGTGGGTCGCGAGATATGAGTGAACATTCAGAATCATATACTATTTCTTCATAATGTTGGTCGTTCGAGGACACTGCATTTCTCATTTGGTCTGGAGCTTAAAAATTGTAAAAACGTCTGAAACAGCAGATGAATCATTTCGTGTAAGTAATTAACCTACAATATGGTGGGGAACTTTGTCAAACGGCAGAGTTGCTGAGTTTCTTAGCTTGCATAGTAAGTCTTAACTCATTCAAAAAACAACCCTTCTAAAATTACATTGCAGTGCCGTGACCCGGATTCGAACCGGGGTTGCTGCGACCACAACGCAGAGTACTAACCACTATACGATCACAGCCGGCTACAAGAGCTGGCTTTGTAAAGCCTACATAGGCTGTGAAAGTGATGTGCACAAGCTGGCTAAACTCTTTTAATTTTGGTCTCGATAATGAATAAACTGAAGAAACAGTGGAGCTTTACACAGTCGGTAGGTTTTTTCTCATTCAAAAAGTGCCCTTTTTCCGTGACATTGGAATATCTCAATTGCATCCTCCTCACGTCATCTCTAATTCTCTAAACCCATTGGTGAGGAAACTTGAGTGCCCTCCCCTCTGACCTTCTCCACCAATGTGAACAATAAAAAGGTACTGCTGAGATTTGAACTCAGGATCTCCTGTTTACTAGACAGGCACTTTAACCAACTAAGCCACAGCACCCATAAAAGTCATATATGTTGCAGATGTGAACACCCACACCTATTTGAATCAAACCAGTCTCATTAATTTAACCCACATCTCTGTCTAGCAAAATCACATCACAAAAGAGATGTATTTTACTAATATTGGAAATGATACAGACACCTTCAATTGTCTAGCAACAGGGTTTCTTAAGCTACGTTTTGGGACGCTAAGTGGGCCTGAGCATGTGAGAGGCAGTGTTGCCAAATCCTCAGGAAGGAAAGTAGCTATTGCTGGTCCTAAAAGTAGCTAGAAGTCGCTAAATGACGTCATCACATAATTTTCATAACTGGCCAAGTGGATGTAATTGTGATTGACGCTGTAGGAGAGAGGAATAACGTCTCGGGAGAGACAAAAAGTGAGTAAAAAAACACCCTAAGTATGTTTAGAACTACAATTGAACTTTCTTCTGTCGATTCTTGTCTTTTTTCTGAATACCTCCTAAATATAGCGACAAAGTCGCTAAGTTGGCAACACTGGTGAGAGGTGGGTAGCGAGATATCAGTAATCAATGGTAATCACATACTATTTCTTCGTAACTATGATCATTCGAGGACAGTACATTTTTCATTTGGGTCTCGAGATGAATAAACTCAAGAACCTCTGACATGAATTCTTAAACTATGATTTGGGACCCAAAGCGGTTATTAACATGTCATAGGTGGGTCGCGAGATATGAGTGAACATTCAGAATCATATACTATTTCTTCATAATGTTGGTCGTTCGAGGACACTGCATTTCTCATTTGGTCTGGAGCTTAAAAATTGTAAAAACGTCTGAAACAGCAGATGAATCATTTCGTGTAAGTAATTAACCTACAATATGGTGGGGAACTTTGTCAAACGGCAGAGTTGCTGAGTTTCTTAGCTTGCATAGTAAGTCTTAACTCATTCAAAAAACAACCCTTCTAAAATTACATTGCAGTGCCATGACCCGGATTCGAACCGGGGTTGCTGCGACCACAACGCAGAGTACTAACCACTATACGATCACGGCCGGCTACAAGAGTAGGCTTTGTAAAGCCTACATAGGCTGTGAAAGTGATGTGCACAAGCTGGCTAAACTCTTTTCATTTTGGTCTCGATAATGAATAAACTGAAGAAACACTGGAGCTTTACACAGTCGGTAGGTTTTTTCTCATTCAAAAAGTGCCCTTTTTCCGTGACATTGGAATATCTCAATTGCATCCTCCTCACGTCATCTCTAATTCTCTAAACCCATTGGTGAGAAAACCTGAGTGCCCTCCCCTCTGACCTTCTCCACCAATGTGAACAATAAAAAGGTACTGCTGAGATTTGAACTCAGGATCTCCTGTTTACTAGACAGGCACTTTAACCAACTAAGCCACAGCACCCATAAAAGTCATATGTTGCAGATGTGAACACCCACACCTATTTGAATCAAACCAGTCTCATTAATTTAACCCACATCTCTGTCTAGCAAAATCACATCACAAAAGAGATGTCTTTTACTAATATTGGAAACGATACAGACACCTTCAATTGTCTAGCAACAGGGTTTCTTAAGCTACGTTTTGGGACGCAAAGTGGGCCTGAGCATGTGAGAGGCAGTGTTGCCAGATCCTCAGGAAGGAAAGTAGCTATTGCTGGTCCTAAAAGTAGCTAGAAGTCGCTAAATGACGTCATCACATAATTTTCATAATTGGCCAAGTGGATGTAATTGTGATTGACGCTGTAGGAGAGAGGAATAACGCCTCGGGAGAGACAAAAAGTGAGTAAAAAACACCCTAAGTATGTTTAGAACTACAATTGAACTTTCTTCTGTCGATTCTTGTCTTTTTTCTGAATACTCACTAAATATAGCGACAAAGTCGCTAAGTTGGCAACACTGGTGAGAGGTGGGTAGCGAGATATCAGTAATCAATGGTAATCACATACTATTTCTTCGTAACTATGATCATTCGAGGACAGTACATTTTTCATTTGGGTCTCGAGATGAATAAACTCAAGAACCTCTGACATGAATTCTTAAACTATGATTTGGGACCCAAAGCGGTTATTAACATGTCATAGGTGGGTCGCGAGATATGAGTGAACATTCAGAATCATATACTATTTCTTCATAATGTTGGTCGTTCGAGGACACTGCATTTCTCATTTGGTCTGGAGCTTAAAAATTGTAAAAACGTCTGAAACAGCAGATGAATCATTTCGTGTAAGTAATTAACCTACAATATGGTGGGGAACTTTGTCAAACGGCAGAGTTGCTGAGTTTCTTAGCTTGCATAGTAAGTCTTAACTCATTCAAAAAACAACCCTTCTAAAATTACATTGCAGTGCCATGACCCGGATTCGAACCGGGGTTGCTGCGACCACAACGCAGAGTACTAACCACTATACGATCACGGCCGGCTACAAGAGTAGGCTTTGTAAAGCCTACATAGGCTGTGAAAGTGATGTGCACAAGCTGGCTAAACTCTTTTCATTTTGGTCTCGATAATGAATAAACTGAAGAAACACTGGAGCTTTACACAGTCGGTAGGTTTTTTCTCATTCAAAAAGTGCCCTTTTTCCGTGACATTGGAATATCTCAATTGCATCCTCCTCACGTCATCTCTAATTCTCTAAACCCATTGGTGAGAAAACCTGAGTGCCCTCCCCTCTGACCTTCTCCACCAATGTGAACAATAAAAAGGTACTGCTGAGATTTGAACTCAGGATCTCCTGTTTACTAGACAGGCACTTTAACCAACTAAGCCACAGCACCCATAAAAGTCATATGTTGCAGATGTGAACACCCACACCTATTTGAATCAAACCAGTCTCATTAATTTAACCCACATCTCTGTCTAGCAAAATCACATCACAAAAGAGATGTCTTTTACTAATATTGGAAACGATACAGACACCTTCAATTGTCTAGCAACAGGGTTTCTTAAGCTACGTTTTGGGACGCAAAGTGGGCCTGAGCATGTGAGAGGCAGTGTTGCCAGATCCTCAGGAAGGAAAGTAGCTATTGCTGGTCCTAAAAGTAGCTAGAAGTCGCTAAATGACGTCATCACATAATTTTCATAATTGGCCAAGTGGATGTAATTGTGATTGACGCTGTAGGAGAGAGGAATAACGCCTCGGGAGAGACAAAAAGTGAGTAAAAAACACCCTAAGTATGTTTAGAACTACAATTGAACTTTCTTCTGTCGATTCTTGTCTTTTTTCTGAATACTCACTAAATATAGCGACAAAGTCGCTAAGTTGGCAACACTGGTGAGAGGTGGGTAGCGAGATATCAGTAATCAATGGTAATCACATACTATTTCTTCGTAACTATGATCATTCGAGGACAGTACATTTTTCATTTGGGTCTTGAGATGAATAAACTCAAGAACCTCTGACATGAATTCTTAAACTATGATTTGGGACCCAAAGCGGTTATTAACATGTCATAGGTGGGTCGCGAGATATGAGTGAACATTCAGAATCATATACTATTTCTTCATAATGTTGGTCGTTCGAGGACACTGCATTTCTCATTTGGCTCTGGAGCTTAAAAATGGTAAAAACGTCTGAAACAGCAGATGAATCATTTCGTGTAAGTAATTAACCTACAATATGGTGGGGAACTTTGTCAAACGGCAGAGTTGCTGAGTTTCTTAGCTTGCATAGTAAGTCTTAACTCATTCAAAAAACAACCCTTCTAAAATTACATTGCAGTGCCGTGACCCGGATTCGAACCGGGGTTGCTGCGACCACAACGCAGAGTACTAACCACTATACGATCACAGCCGGCTACAAGAGCTGGCTTTGTAAAGCCTACATAGGCTGTGAAAGTGATGTGCACAAGCTGGCTAAACTCTTTTAATTTTGGTCTCGATAATGAATAAACTGAAGAAACAGTGGAGCTTTACACAGTCGGTAGGTTTTTTCTCATTCAAAAAGTGCCCTTTTTCCGTGACATTGGAATATCTCAATTGCATCCTCCTCACGTCATCTCTAATTCTCTAAACCCATTGGTGAGGAAACTTGAGTGCCCTCCCCTCTGACCTTCTCCACCAATGTGAACAATAAAAAGGTACTGCTGAGATTTGAACTCAGGATCTCCTGTTTACTAGACAGGCACTTTAACCAACTAAGCCACAGCACCCATAAAAGTCATATGTTGCAGATGTGAACACCCACACCTATTTGAATCAAACCAGTCTCATTAATTTAACCCACATCTCTGTCTAGCAAAATCACATCACAAAAGAGATGTATTTTACTAATATTGGAAACGATACAGACACCTTCAATTGTCTAGCAACAGGGTTTCTTAAGCTACGTTTTGGGACGCTAAGTGGGCCTGAGCATGTGAGAGGCAGTGTTGCCAAATCCTCAGGAAGGAAAGTAGCTATTGCTGGTCCTAAAAGTAGCTAGAAGTCGCTAAATGACGTCATCACATAATTTTCATAACTGGCCAAGTGGATGTAATTGTGATTGACGCTGTAGGAGAGAGGAATAACGTCTCGGGAGAGACAAAAAGTGAGTAAAAAAACACCCTAAGTATGTTTAGAACTACAATTGAACTTTCTTCTGTCGATTCTTGTCTTTTTTCTGAATACCTCCTAAATATAGCGACAAAGTCGCTAAGTTGGCAACACTGGTGAGAGGTGGGTAGCGAGATATCAGTAATCAATGGTAATCACATACTATTTCTTCGTAACTATGATCATTCGAGGACAGTACATTTTTCATTTGGGTCTCGAGATGAATAAACTCAAGAACCTCTGACATGAATTCTTAAACTATGATTTGGGACCCAAAGCGGTTATTAACATGTCATAGGTGGGTCGCGAGATATGAGTGAACATTCAGAATCATATACTATTTCTTCATAATGTTGGTCGTTCGAGGACACTGCATTTCTCATTTGGTCTGGAGCTTAAAAATTGTAAAAACGTCTGAAACAGCAGATGAATCATTTCGTGTAAGTAATTAACCTACAATATGGTGGGGAACTTTGTCAAACGGCAGAGTTGCTGAGTTTCTTAGCTTGCATAGTAAGTCTTAACTCATTCAAAAAACAACCCTTCTAAAATTACATTGCAGTGCCATGACCCGGATTCGAACCGGGGTTGCTGCGACCACAACGCAGAGTACTAACCACTATACGATCACGGCCGGCTACAAGAGTAGGCTTTGTAAAGCCTACATAGGCTGTGAAAGTGATGTGCACAAGCTGGCTAAACTCTTTTCATTTTGGTCTCGATAATGAATAAACTGAAGAAACACTGGAGCTTTACACAGTCGGTAGGTTTTTTCTCATTCAAAAAGTGCCCTTTTTCCGTGACATTGGAATATCTCAATTGCATCCTCCTCACGTCATCTCTAATTCTCTAAACCCATTGGTGAGAAAACCTGAGTGCCCTCCCCTCTGACCTTCTCCACCAATGTGAACAATAAAAAGGTACTGCTGAGATTTGAACTCAGGATCTCCTGTTTACTAGACAGGCACTTTAACCAACTAAGCCACAGCACCCATAAAAGTCATATGTTGCAGATGTGAACACCCACACCTATTTGAATCAAACCAGTCTCATTAATTTAACCCACATCTCTGTCTAGCAAAATCACATCACAAAAGAGATGTCTTTTACTAATATTGGAAACGATACAGACACCTTCAATTGTCTAGCAACAGGGTTTCTTAAGCTACGTTTTGGGACGCAAAGTGGGCCTGAGCATGTGAGAGGCAGTGTTGCCAGATCCTCAGGAAGGAAAGTAGCTATTGCTGGTCCTAAAAGTAGCTAGAAGTCGCTAAATGACGTCATCACATAATTTTCATAATTGGCCAAGTGGATGTAATTGTGATTGACGCTGTAGGAGAGAGGAATAACGCCTCGGGAGAGACAAAAAGTGAGTAAAAAACACCCTAAGTATGTTTAGAACTACAATTGAACTTTCTTCTGTCGATTCTTGTCTTTTTTCTGAATACTCACTAAATATAGCGACAAAGTCGCTAAGTTGGCAACACTGGTGAGAGGTGGGTAGCGAGATATCAGTAATCAATGGTAATCACATACTATTTCTTCGTAACTATGATCATTCGAGGACAGTACATTTTTCATTTGGGTCTCGAGATGAATAAACTCAAGAACCTCTGACATGAATTCTTAAACTATGATTTGGGACCCAAAGCGGTTATTAACATGTCATAGGTGGGTCGCGAGATATGAGTGAACATTCAGAATCATATACTATTTCTTCATAATGTTGGTCGTTCGAGGACACTGCATTTCTCATTTGGCTCTCGAGCTTAAAAATGGTAAAAACGTCTGAAACAGCAGATGAATGATTTCGTGTAAGTAATTAACCTACAATATGGTGGGGAACTTTGTCAAACGGCAGAGTTGCTGAGTTTCTTAGCTTGCATAGCAAGTCTTAACTCAATTCAAAAAACCACCCTTCTAAAATTACATTGCAGTGCCGTGACCCGGATTCGAACCGGGGTTGCTGCGACCACAACGCAGAGTACTAACCACTATACGATCACAGCCGGCTTCAAGAGGTGGCTTTGTAAAGCCTACATAGACTGTGAAAGTGATGTGCACAAGCTGGCTAAACTCTTTTCATTTTGGTCTCGATAATGAATAAACTGAAGAAACAATGGAGCTTTACACAGTCGGTAGGTTTTTTCTCATTCAAAAAGTGCCCTTTTTCCGTGACATTGGAATATCTCAATTGCATCCTCCTCACGTCATCTCTAATTCTCTAAACCCATTGGTGAGAAAACCTGAGTGCCCTCCCTTCTGACCTTCTCCACCAATGTGAACAATAAAAAGGTACTGCTGAGATTTGAACTCAGGATCTCCTGTTTACTAGACAGGCACTTTAACCAACTAAGCCACAGCACCCATAAAAGTCATATATGTTGCAGATGTGAACACCCACACCTATTTGAATCAAACCAGTCTCATTAATTTAACCCACATCTCTGTCTAGCAAAATCACATCACAAAAGAGATGTCTTTTACTAATATTGGAAACGATACAGACACCTTCAATTGTCTAGCAACAGGGTTTCTTAAGCTACGTTTTGGGACGCAAAGTGGGCCTGAGCATGTGAGAGGCAGTGTTGCCAGATCCTCAGGAAGGAAAGTAGCTATTGCTGGTCCTAAAAGTAGCTAGAAGTCGCTAAATGACGTCATCACATAATTTTCATAATTGGCCAAGTGGATGTAATTGTGATTGACGCTGTAGGAGAGAGGAATAACGCCTCGGGAGAGACAAAAAGTGAGTAAAAAACACCCTAAGTATTTTTAGAACTACAATTGAACTTTCTTCTGTCGATTCTTGTCTTTTTTCTGAATACTCACTAAATATAGCGACAAAGTCGCTAAGTTGGCAACACTGGTGAGAGGTGGGTAGCGAGATATCAGTAATCAATGGTAATCACATACTATTTCTTCGTAACTATGATCATTCGAGGACAGTACATTTTTCATTTGGGTCTCGAGATGAATAAACTCAAGAACCTCTGACATGAATTCTTAAACTATGATTTGGGACCCAAAGCGGTTATTAACATGTCATAGGTGGGTCGCGAGATATGAGTGAACATTCAGAATCATATACTATTTCTTCATAATGTTGGTCGTTCGAGGACACTGCATTTCTCATTTGGCTCTCGAGCTTAAAAATGGTAAAAACGTCTGAAACAGCAGATGAATGATTTCGTGTAAGTAATTAACCTACAATACGGTGGGGAACTTTGTCAAACGGCAGAGTTGCTGAGTTTCTTAGCTTGCATAGCAAGTCTTAACTCAATTCAAAAAACCACCCTTCTAAAATTACATTGCAGTGCCGTGACCCGGATTCGAACCAGGGTTGCTGCGACCACAACGCAGAGTACTAACCACTATACGATCACGGCCGGCTTCAAGAGGTGGCTTTGTAAAGCCTACATAGACTGTGAAAGTGATGTGCACAAGCTGGCTAAACTCTTTTCATTTTGGTCTCGATAATGAATAAACTGAAGAAACAATGGAGCTTTACACAGTCGGTAGGTTTTTTCTCATTCAAAAAGTGCCCTTTTTCCGTGACATTGGAATATCTCAATTGCATCCTCCTCACGTCATCTCTAATTCTCTAAACCCATTGGTGGGAAAACCTGAGTGCCCTCCCCTCTGACCTTCTCCACCAATGTGAACAATAAAAAGGTACTGCTGAGATTTGAACTCAGGATCTCCTGTTTACTAGACAGGCACTTTAACCAACTAAGCCACAGCACCCATAAAAGCCATATATGTTGCAGATGTGAACACCCACACCTATTTGAATCAAACCAGTCTCATTAATTTAACCCACATCTCTGTCTAGCAAAATCACATCACAAAAGAGATGTCTTTTACTAATATTGGAAACGATACAGACACCTTCAATTGTCTAGCAACAGGGTTTCTTAAGCTACGTTTTGGGACGCAAAGTGGGCCTGAGCATGTGAGAGGCAGTGTTGCCAAATCCTCAGGAAGGAAAGTAGCTATTGCTGGTCCTAAAAGTAGCTAGAAGTCGCTAAATGACGTCATCACATAATTTTCATAATTGGCCAAGTGGATGTAATTGTGATTGACGCTGTAGGAGAGAGGAATAACGTCTCGGGAGAGACAAAAAGTGAGTAAAAAACACCCTAAGTATGTTTAGAACTACAATTGAACTTTCTTCTGTCGATTCTTGTCTTTTTTCTAAATACTCACTAAATATAGCGACAAAGTCGCTAAGTTGGCAACACTGGTGAGAGGTGGGTAGCGAGATATCAGTAATCAATGGTAATCACATACTATTTCTTCGTAACTATGATCATTCGAGGACAGTACATTTTTCATTTGGGTCTCGAGATGAATAAACTCAAGAACCTCTGACATGAATTCTTAAACTATGATTTGGGACCATAAGCTGTTATTAACATGTCATAGGTGGGTCGCGAGATATGAGTGAACATTCAGAATCATACACTATTTCTTCATAATGTTGGTCGTTCGAGGACACTGCATTTCTCATTTGGCTCTGGAGCTTAAAAATGGTAAAAACGTCTGAAACAGCAGATGAATCATTTCGTGTAAGTAATTAACCTACAATATGGTGGGGAACTTTGTCAAACGGCAGAGTTGCTGAGTTTCTTAGCTTGCATAGTAAGTCATAACTCATTCAAAAAACAACCCTTCTAAAATTACATTGCAGTGCCGTGACCCGGATTCGAACCGGGGTTGCTGCAACCACAACGCAGAGTACTAACCACTATACGATCACGGCCGGCTACAAGAGCTGGCTTTGTAAAGCCTACATAGGCTGTGAAAGTGATGTGCACAAGCTGGCTAAACTCTTTTCATTTTGGTCTCGATAATGAATAAACTGAAGAAACAGTGGAGCTTTACACAGTCGGTAGGTTTTTTCTCATTCAAAAAGTGCCCTTTTTCCGTGACATTGGAATATCTCAATTGCATCCTCCTCACGTCATCTCTAATTCTCTAAACCCATTGGTGAGGAAACTTGAGTGCCCTCCCCTCTGACCTTCTCCACCAATGTGAACAATAAAAAGGTACTGCTGAGATTTGAACTCAGGATCTCCTGTTTACTAGACAGGCACTTTAACCAACTAAGCCACAGCACCCATAAAAGTCATATATGTTGCAGATGTGAACACCCACACCTATTTGAATCAAACCAGTCTCATTAATTTAACCCACATCTCTGTCTAGCAAAATCACATCACAAAAGAGATGTATTTTACTAATATTGGAAACGATACAGACACCTTCAATTGTCTAGCAACAGGGTTTCTTAAGCTACGTTTTGGGACGCTAAGTGGGCCTGAGCATGTGAGAGGCAGTGTTGCCAAATCCTCAGGAAGGAAAGTAGCTATTGCTGGTCCTAAAAGTAGCTAGAAGTCGCTAAATGACGTCATCACATAATTTTCATAATTGGCCAAGTGGATGTAATTGTGATTGACGCTGTAGGAGAGAGGAATAACGTCTCGGGAGAGACAAAAAGTGAGTAAAAAAACACCCTAAGTATGTTTAGAACTACAATTGAACTTTCTTCTGTCGATTCTTGTCTTTTTTCTGAATACCTCCTAAATATAGCGACAAAGTCGCTAAGTTGGCAACACTGGTGAGAGGTGGGTAGCGAGATATCAGTAATCAATGGTAATCACATACTATTTCTTCGTAACTATGATCATTCGAGGACAGTACATTTTTCATTTGGGTCTCGAGATGAATAAACTCAAGAACCTCTGACATGAATTCTTAAACTATGATTTGGGACCCAAAGCGGTTATTAACATGTCATAGGTGGGTCGCGAGATATGAGTGAACATTCAGAATCATATACTATTTCTTCATAATGTTGGTCGTTCGAGGACACTGCATTTCTCATTTGGCTCTGGAGCTTAAAAATTGTAAAAACGTCTGAAACAGCAGATGAATCATTTCGTGTAAGTAATTAACCTACAATATGGTGGGGAACTTTGTCAAACGGCAGAGTTGCTGAGTTTCTTAGCTTGCATAGTAAGTCATAACTCATTCAAAAAACAACCCTTCTAAAATTACATTGCAGTGCCGTGACCCGGATTCGAACCGGGGTTGCTGCGACCACAACGCAGAGTACTAACCACTATACGATCACGGCCGGCTACAAGAGCTGGCTTTGTAAAGCCTACATAGGCTGTGAAAGTGATGTGCACAAGCTGGCTAAACTCTTTTCATTTTGGTCTCGATAATGAATAAACTGAAGAAACAGTGGAGCTTTACACAGTCGGTAGGTTTTTTCTCATTCAAAAAGTGCCCTTTTTCCGTGACATTGGAATATCTCAATTGCATCCTCCTCACATCATCTCTAATTCTCTAAACCCATTGGTGAGGAAACTTGAGTGCCCTCCCCTCTGACCTTCTCCACCAATGTGAACAATAAAAAGGTACTGCTGAGATTTGAACTCAGGATCTCCTGTTTACTAGACAGGCACTTTAACCAACTAAGCCACAGCACCCATAAAAGTCATATATGTTGCAGATGTGAACACCCACACCTATTTGAATCAAACCAGTCTCATTAATTTAACCCACATCTCTGTCTAGCAAAATCACATCACAAAAGAGATGTATTTTACTAATATTGGAAACGATACAGACACCTTCAATTGTCTAGCAACAGGGTTTCTTAAGCTACGTTTTGGGACGCTAAGTGGGCCTGAGCATGTGAGAGGCAGTGTTGCCAAATCCTCAGGAAGGAAAGTAGCTATTGCTGGTCCTAAAAGTAGCTAGAAGTCGCTAAATGACGTCATCACATAATTTTCATAATTGGCCAAGTGGATGTAATTGTGATTGACGCTGTAGGAGAGAGGAATAACGTCTCGGGAGAGACAAAAAGTGAGTAAAAAAACACCCTAAGTATGTTTAGAACTACAATTGAACTTTCTTCTGTCGATTCTTGTCTTTTTTCTGAATACCTCCTAAATATAGCGACAAAGTCGCTAAGTTGGCAACACTGGTGAGAGGTGGGTAGCGAGATATCAGTAATCAATGGTAATCACATACTATTTCTTCGTAACTATGATCATTCGAGGACAGTACATTTTTCATTTGGGTCTCGAGATGAATAAACTCAAGAACCTCTGACATGAATTCTTAAACTATGATTTGGGACCCAAAGCGGTTATTAACATGTCATAGGTGGGTCGCGAGATATGAGTGAACATTCAGAATCATATACTATTTCTTCATAATGTTGGTCGTTCGAGGACACTGCATTTCTCATTTGGCTCTGGAGCTTAAAAATTGTAAAAACGTCTGAAACAGCAGATGAATCATTTCGTGTAAGTAATTAACCTACAATATGGTGGGGAACTTTGTCAAACGGCAGAGTTGCTGAGTTTCTTAGCTTGCATAGTAAGTCATAACTCATTCAAAAAACAACCCTTCTAAAATTACATTGCAGTGCCGTGACCCGGATTCGAACCGGGGTTGCTGCGACCACAACGCAGAGTACTAACCACTATACGATCACGGCCGGCTACAAGAGCTGGCTTTGTAAAGCCTACATAGGCTGTGAAAGTGATGTGCACAAGCTGGCTAAACTCTTTTCATTTTGGTCTCGATAATGAATAAACTGAAGAAACAGTGGAGCTTTACACAGTCGGTAGGTTTTTTCTCATTCAAAAAGTGCCCTTTTTCCGTGACATTGGAATATCTCAATTGCATCCTCCTCACGTCATCTCTAATTCTCTAAACCCATTGGTGAGGAAACTTGAGTGCCCTCCCCTCTGACCTTCTCCACCAATGTGAACAATAAAAAGGTACTGCTGAGATTTGAACTCAGGATCTCCTGTTTACTAGACAGGCACTTTAACCAACTAAGCCACAGCACCCATAAAAGTCATATATGTTGCAGATGTGAACACCCACACCTATTTGAATCAAACCAGTCTCATTAATTTAACCCACATCTCTGTCTAGCAAAATCACATCACAAAAGAGATGTATTTTACTAATATTGGAAACGATACAGACACCTTCAATTGTCTAGCAACAGGGTTTCTTAACCTACGTTTTGGGACGCTAAGTGGGCCTGAGCATGTGAGAGGCAGTGTTGCCAAATCCTCAGGAAGGAAAGTAGCTATTGCTGGTCCTAAAAGTAGCTAGAAGTCGCTAAATGACGTCATCACATAATTTTCATAATTGGCCAAGTGGATGTAATTGTGATTGACGCTGTAGGAGAGAGGAATAACGTCTCGGGAGAGACAAAAAGTGAGTAAAAAAACACCCTAAGTATGTTTAGAACTACAATTGAACTTTCTTCTGTCGATTCTTGTCTTTTTTCTGAATACCTCCTAAATATAGCGACAAAGTCGCTAAGTTGGCAACACTGGTGAGAGGTGGGTAGCGAGATATCAGTAATCAATGGTAATCACATACTATTTCTTCGTAACTATGATCATTCGAGGACAGTACATTTTTCATTTGGGTCTCGAGATGAATAAACTCAAGAACCTCTGACATGAATTCTTAAACTATGATTTGGGACCCAAAGCGGTTATTAACATGTCATAGGTGGGTCGCGAGATATGAGTGAACATTCAGAATCATATACTATTTCTTCATAATGTTGGTCGTTCGAGGACACTGCATTTCTCATTTGGTCTGGAGCTTAAAAATTGTAAAAACGTCTGAAACAGCAGATGAATCATTTCGTGTAAGTAATTAACCTACAATATGGTGGGGAACTTTGTCAAACGGCAGAGTTGCTGAGTTTCTTAGCTTGCATAGTAAGTCTTAACTCATTCAAAAAACAACCCTTCTAAAATTACATTGCAGTGCCATGACCCGGATTCGAACCGGGGTTGCTGCGACCACAACGCAGAGTACTAACCACTATACGATCACGGCCGGCTACAAGAGCTGGCTTTGTAAAGCCTACATAGGCTGTGAAAGTGATGTGCACAAGCTGGCTAAACTCTTTTCATTTTGGTCTCGATAATGAATAAACTGAAGAAACAGTGGAGCTTTACACAGTCGGTAGGTTTTTTCTCATTCAAAAAGTGCCCTTTTTCCGTGACATTGGAATATCTCAATTGCATCCTCCTCACGTCATCTCTAATTCTCTAAACCCATTGGTGAGAAAACCTGAGTGCCCTCCCCTCTGACCTTCTCCACCAATGTGAACAATAAAAAGGTACTGCTGAGATTTGAACTCAGGATCTCCTGTTTACTAGACAGGCACTTTAACCAACTAAGCCACAGCACCCATAAAAGTCATATATGTTGCAGATGTGAACACCCACACCTATTTGAATCAAACCAGTCTCATTAATTTAACCCACATCTCTGTCTAGCAAAATCACATCACAAAAGAGATGTATTTTACTAATATTGGAAACGATACAGACACCTTCAATTGTCTAGCAACAGGGTTTCTTAAGCTACGTTTTGGGACGCAAAGTGGGCCTGAGCATGTGAGAGGCAGTGTTGCCAGATCCTCAGGAAGGAAAGTAGCTATTGCTGGTCCTAAAAGTAGCTAGAAGTCGCTAAATGACGTCATCACATAATTTTCATAATTGGCCAAGTGGATGTAATTGTGATTGACGCTGTAGGAGAGAGGAATAACGCCTCGGGAGAGACAAAAAGTGAGTAAAAAACACCCTAAGTATGTTTAGAACTACAATTGAACTTTCTTCTGTCGATTCTTGTCTTTTTTCTGAATACTCACTAAATATAGCGACAAAGTCGCTAAGTTGGCAACACTGGTGAGAGGTGGGTAGCGAGATATCAGTAATCAATGGTAATCACATACTATTTCTTCGTAACTATGATCATTCGAGGACAGTACATTTTTCATTTGGGTCTCGAGATGAATAAACTCAAGAACCTCTGACATGAATTCTTAAACTATGATTTGGGACCCAAAGCGGTTATTAACATGTCATAGGTGGGTCGCGAGATATGAGTGAACATTCAGAATCATATACTATTTCTTCATAATGTTGGTCGTTCGAGGACACTGCATTTCTCATTTGGCTCTCGAGCTTAAAAATGGTAAAAACGTCTGAAACAGCAGATGAATGATTTCGTGTAAGTAATTAACCTACAATATGGTGGGGAACTTTGTCAAACGGCAGAGTTGCTGAGTTTCTTAGCTTGCATAGCAAGTCTTAACTCAATTCAAAAAACCACCCTTCTAAAATTACATTGCAGTGCCGTGACCCGGATTCGCTGCGACCACAACGCAGAGTACTAACCACTATACGATCACGGCCGGCTTCAAGAGGTGGCTTTGTAAAGCCTACATAGACTGTGAAAGTGATGTGCACAAGCTGGCTAAACTCTTTTCATTTTGGTCTCGATAATGAATAAACTGAAGAAACAATGGAGCTTTACACAGTCGGTAGGTTTTTTCTCATTCAAAAAGTGCCCTTTTTCCGTGACATTGGAATATCTCAATTGCATCCTCCTCACGTCATCTCTAATTCTCTAAACCCATTGGTGAGGAAACTTGAGTGCCCTCCCCTCTGACCTTCTCCACCAATGTGAACAATAAAAAGGTACTGCTGAGATTTGAACTCAGGATCTCCTGTTTACTAGACAGGCACTTTAACCAACTAAGCCACAGCACCCATAAAAGTCATATATGTTGCAGATGTGAACACCCACACCTATTTGAATCAAACCAGTCTCATTAATTTAACCCACATCTCTGTCTAGCAAAATCACATCACAAAAGAGATGTATTTTACTAATATTGGAAACGATACAGACACCTTCAATTGTCTAGCAACAGGGTTTCTTAAGCTACGTTTTGGGACGCAAAGTGGGCCTGAGCATGTGAGAGGCAGTGTTGCCAAATCCTTAGGAAGGAAAGTAGCTATTGCTGGTCCTAAAAGTAGCTAGAAGTCGCTAAATGACGTCATCACATAATTTTCATAATTGGCCAAGTGGATTTAATTGTGATTGACGCTGTAGGAGAGAGGAATAACGTCTCGGGAGAGACAAAAAGTGAGTAAAAAAACACCCTAAGTATGTTTAGAACTACAATTGAACTTTCTTCTGTCGATTCTTGTCTTTTTTCTGAATACCTCCTAAATATAGCGACAAAGTCGCTAAGTTGGCAACACTGGTGAGAGGTGGGTAGCGAGATATCAGTAATCAATGGTAATCACATACTATTTCTTCGTAACTATGATCATTCGAGGACAGTACATTTTTCATTTGGGTCTTGAGATGAATAAACTCAAGAACCTCTGACATGAATTCTTAAACTATGATTTGGGACCCAAAGCGGTTATTAACATGTCATAGGTGGGTCGCGAGATATGAGTGAACATTCAGAATCATATACTATTTCTTCATAATGTTGGTCGTTCGAGGACACTGCATTTCTCATTTGGCTCTGGAGCTTAAAAATGGTAAAAACGTCTGAAACAGCAGATGAATCATTTCGTGTAAGTAATTAACCTACAATATGGTGGGGAACTTTGTCAAACGGCAGAGTTGCTGAGTTTCTTAGCTTGCATAGTAAGTCTTAACTCATTCAAAAAACAACCCTTCTAAAATTACATTGCAGTGCCGTGACCCGGATTCGAACCGGGGTTGCTGCGACCACAACGCAGAGTACTAACCACTATACGATCACAGCCGGCTACAAGAGCTGGCTTTGTAAAGCCTACATAGGCTGTGAAAGTGATGTGCACAAGCTGGCTAAACTCTTTTAATTTTGGTCTCGATAATGAATAAACTGAAGAAACAGTGGAGCTTTACACAGTCGGTAGGTTTTTTCTCATTCAAAAAGTGCCCTTTTTCCGTGACATTGGAATATCTCAATTGCATCCTCCTCACGTCATCTCTAATTCTCTAAACCCATTGGTGAGGAAACTTGAGTGCCCTCCCCTCTGACCTTCTCCACCAATGTGAACAATAAAAAGGTACTGCTGAGATTTGAACTCAGGATCTCCTGTTTACTAGACAGGCACTTTAACCAACTAAGCCACAGCACCCATAAAAGTCATATATGTTGCAGATGTGAACACCCACACCTATTTGAATCAAACCAGTCTCATTAATTTAACCCACATCTCTGTCTAGCAAAATCACATCACAAAAGAGATGTCTTTTACTAATATTGGAAACGATACAGACACCTTCAATTGTCTAGCAACAGGGTTTCTTAAGCTACGTTTTGGGACGCAAAGTGGGCCTGAGCATGTGAGAGGCAGTGTTGCCAGATCCTCAGGAAGGAAAGTAGCTATTGCTGGTCCTAAAAGTAGCTAGAAGTCGCTAAATGACGTCATCACATAATTTTCATAATTGGCCAAGTGGATGTAATTGTGATTGACGCTGTAGGAGAGAGGAATAACGCCTCGGGAGAGACAAAAAGTGAGTAAAAAACACCCTAAGTATGTTTAGAACTACAATTGAACTTTCTTCTGTCGATTCTTGTCTTTTTTCTGAATACTCACTAAATATAGCGACAAAGTCGCTAAGTTGGCAACACTGGTGAGAGGTGGGTAGCGAGATATCAGTAATCAATGGTAATCACATACTATTTCTTCGTAACTATGATCATTCGAGGACAGTACATTTTTCATTTGGGTCTCGAGATGAATAAACTCAAGAACCTCTGACATGAATTCTTAAACTATGATTTGGGACCCAAAGCGGTTATTAACATGTCATAGGTGGGTCGCGAGATATGAGTGAACATTCAGAATCATATACTATTTCTTCATAATGTTGGTCATTCGAGGACACTGCATTTCTCATTTGGCTCTCGAGCTTAAAAATGGTAAAAACGTCTGAAACAGCAGATGAATGATTTCGTGTAAGTAATTAACCTACAATATGGTGGGGAACTTTGTCAAACGGCAGAGTTGCTGAGTTTCTTAGCTTGCATAGCAAGTCTTAACTCAATTCAAAAAACCACCCTTCTAAAATTACATTGCAGTGCCGTGACCCGGATTCGAACCGGGGTTGCTGCGACCACAACGCAGAGTACTAACCACTATACGATCACGGCCGGCTTCAAGAGGTGGCTTTGTAAAGCCTACATAGACTGTGAAAGTGATGTGCACAAGCTGGCTAAACTCTTTTCATTTTGGTCTCGATAATGAATAAACTGAAGAAACAATGGAGCTTTACACAGTCGGTAGGTTTTTTCTCATTCAAAAAGTGCCCTTTTTCCGTGACATTGGAATATCTCAATTGCATCCTCCTCACGTCATCTCTAATTCTCTAAACCCATTGGTGAGAAAACCTGAGTGCCCTCCCCTCTGACCTTCTCCACCAATGTGAACAATAAAAAGGTACTGCTGAGATTTGAACTCAGGATCTCCTGTTTACTAGACAGGCACTTTAACCAACTAAGCCACAGCACCCATAAAAGTCATATATGTTGCAGATGTGAACACCCACACCTATTTGAATCAAACCAGTCTCATTAATTTAACCCACATCTCTGTCTAGCAAAATCACATCACAAAAGAGATGTATTTTACTAATATTGGAAACGATACAGACACCTTCAATTGTCTAGCAACAGGGTTTCTTAAGCTACGTTTTGGGACGCAAAGTGGGCCTGAGCATGTGAGAGGCAGTGTTGCCAAATCCTCAGGAAGGAAAGTAGCTATTGCTGGTCCTAAAAGTAGCTAGAAGTCGCTAAATGACGTCATCACATAATTTTCATAATTGGCCAAGTGGATGTAATTGTGATTGACGCTGTAGGAGAGACGAATAACGTCTCGGGAGAGACAAAAAGTGAGTAAAAAAACACCCTAAGTATGTTTAGAACTACAATTGAACTTTCTTCTGTCGATTCTTGTCTTTTTTCTGAATACCTCCTAAATATAGCGACAAAGTCGCTAAGTTGGCAACACTGGTGAGAGGTGGGTAGCGAGATATCAGTAATCAATGGTAATCACATACTATTTCTTCGTAACTATGATCATTCGAGGACAGTACATTTTTCATTTGGGTCTTGAGATGAATAAACTCAAGAACCTCTGACATGAATTCTTAAACTATGATTTGGGACCCAAAGCGGTTATTAACATGTCATAGGTGGGTCGCGAGATATGAGTGAACATTCAGAATCATATACTATTTCTTCATAATGTTGGTCGTTCGAGGACACTGCATTTCTCATTTGGCTCTGGAGCTTAAAAATGGTAAAAACGTCTGAAACAGCAGATGAATCATTTTGTGTAAGTAATTAACCTACAATATGGTGGGGAACTTTGTCAAACGGCAGAGTTGCTGAGTTTCTTAGCTTGCATAGTAAGTCTTAACTCATTCAAAAAACAACCCTTCTAAAATTACATTGCAGTGCCATGACCCGGATTCGAACCGGGGTTGCTGCGACCACAACGCAGAGTACTAACCACTATACGATCACAGCCGGCTACAAGAGCTGGCTTTGTAAAGCCTACATAGGCTGTGAAAGTGATGTGCACAAGCTGGCTAAACTCTTTTCATTTTGGTCTCGATAATGAATAAACTGAAGAAACAGTGGAGCTTTACACAGTCGGTAGGTTTTTTCTCATTCAAAAAGTGCCCTTTTTCCGTGACATTGGAATATCTCAATTGCATCCTCCTCACGTCATCTCTAATTCTCTAAACCCATTGGTGAGGAAACTTGAGTGCCCTCCCCTCTGACCTTCTCCACCAATGTGAACAATAAAAAGGTACTGCTGAGATTTGAACTCAGGATCTCCTGTTTACTAGACAGGCACTTTAACCAACTAAGCCACAGCACCCATAAAAGTCATATATGTTGCAGATGTGAACACCCACACCTATTTGAATCAAACCAGTCTCATTAATTTAACCCACATCTCTGTCTAGCAAAATCACATCACAAAAGAGATGTATTTTACTAATATTGGAAACGATACAGACACCTTCAATTGTCTAGCAACAGGGTTTCTTAAGCTACGTTTTGGGACGCTAAGTGGGCCTGAGCATGTGAGAGGCAGTGTTGCCAAATCCTCAGGAAGGAAAGTAGCTATTGCTGGTCCTAAAAGTAGCTAGAAGTCGCTAAATGACGTCATCACATAATTTTCATAATTGGCCAAGTGGATGTAATTGTGATTGACGCTGTAGGAGAGAGGAATAACGTCTCGGGAGAGACAAAAAGTGAGTAAAAAAACACCCTAAGTATGTTTAGAACTACAATTGAACTTTCTTCTGTCGATTCTTGTCTTTTTTCTGAATACCTCCTAAATATAGCGACAAAGTCGCTAAGTTGGCAACACTGGTGAGAGGTGGGTAGCGAGATATCAGTAATCAATGGTAATCACATACTATTTCTTCGTAACTATGATCATTCGAGGACAGTACATTTTTCATTTGGGTCTCGAGATGAATAAACTCAAGAACCTCTGACATGAATTCTTAAACTATGATTTGGGACCCAAAGCGGTTATTAACATGTCATAGGTGGGTCGCGAGATATGAGTGAACATTCAGAATCATATACTATTTCTTCATAATGTTGGTCGTTCGAGGACACTGCATTTCTCATTTGGTCTGGAGCTTAAAAATGGTAAAAACGTCTGAAACAGCAGATGAATCATTTCGTGTAAGTAATTAACCTACAATATGGTGGGGAACTTTGTCAAACGGCAGAGTTGCTGAGTTTCTTAGCTTGCATAGTAAGTCTTAACTCATTCAAAAAACAACCCTTCTAAAATTACATTGCAGTGCCATGACCCGGATTCGAACCGGGGTTGCTGCGACCACAACGCAGAGTACTAACCACTATACGATCACGGCCGGCTACAAGAGTTGGCTTTGTAAAGCCTACATAGGCTGTGAAAGTGATGTGCACAAGCTGGCTAAACTCTTTTCATTTTGGTCTCGATAATGAATAAACTGAAGAAACAGTGGAGCTTTACACAGTCGGTAGGTTTTTTCTCATTCAAAAAGTGCCCTTTTTCCGTGACATTGGAATATCTCAATTGCATCCTCCTCACGTCATCTCTAATTCTCTAAACCCATTGGTGAGAAAACCTGAGTGCCCTCCCCTCTGACCTTCTCCACCAATGTGAACAATAAAAAGGTACTGCTGAGATTTGAACTCAGGATCTCCTGTTTACTAGACAGGCACTTTAACCAACTAAGCCACAGCACCCATAAAAGTCATATATGTTGCAGATGTGAACACCCACACCTATTTGAATCAAACCAGTCTCATTAATTTAACCCACATCTCTGTCTAGCAAAATCACATCACAAAAGAGATGTATTTTACTAATATTGGAAACGATACAGACACCTTCAATTGTCTAGCAACAGGGTTTCTTAAGCTACGTTTTGGGACGCAAAGTGGGCCTGAGCATGTGAGAGGCAGTGTTGCCAAATCCTTAGGAAGGAAAGTAGCTATTGCTGGTCCTAAAAGTAGCTAGAAGTCGCTAAATGACGTCATCACATAATTTTCATAATTGGCCAAGTGGATTTAATTGTGATTGACGCTGTAGGAGAGAGGAATAACGTCTCGGGAGAGACAAAAAGTGAGTAAAAAAACACCCTAAGTATGTTTAGAACTACAATTGAACTTTCTTCTGTCGATTCTTGTCTTTTTTCTGAATACCTCCTAAATATAGCGACAAAGTCGCTAAGTTGGCAACACTGGTGAGAGGTGGGTAGCGAGATATCAGTAATCAATGGTAATCACATACTATTTCTTCGTAACTATGATCATTCGAGGACAGTACATTTTTCATTTGGGTCTTGAGATGAATAAACTCAAGAACCTCTGACATGAATTCTTAAACTATGATTTGGGACCCAAAGCGGTTATTAACATGTCATAGGTGGGTCGCGAGATATGAGTGAACATTCAGAATCATATACTATTTCTTCATAATGTTGGTCGTTCGAGGACACTGCATTTCTCATTTGGCTCTGGAGCTTAAAAATGGTAAAAACGTCTGAAACAGCAGATGAATCATTTCGTGTAAGTAATTAACCTACAATATGGTGGGGAACTTTGTCAAACGGCAGAGTTGCTGAGTTTCTTAGCTTGCATAGTAAGTCTTAACTCATTCAAAAAACAACCCTTCTAAAATTACATTGCAGTGCCGTGACCCGGATTCGAACCGGGGTTGCTGCGACCACAACGCAGAGTACTAACCACTATACGATCACAGCCGGCTACAAGAGCTGGCTTTGTAAAGCCTACATAGGCTGTGAAAGTGATGTGCACAAGCTGGCTAAACTCTTTTAATTTTGGTCTCGATAATGAATAAACTGAAGAAACAGTGGAGCTTTACACAGTCGGTAGGTTTTTTCTCATTCAAAAAGTGCCCTTTTTCCGTGACATTGGAATATCTCAATTGCATCCTCCTCACGTCATCTCTAATTCTCTAAACCCATTGGTGAGGAAACTTGAGTGCCCTCCCCTCTGACCTTCTCCACCAATGTGAACAATAAAAAGGTACTGCTGAGATTTGAACTCAGGATCTCCTGTTTACTAGACAGGCACTTTAACCAACTAAGCCACAGCACCCATAAAAGTCATATATGTTGCAGATGTGAACACCCACACCTATTTGAATCAAACCAGTCTCATTAATTTAACCCACATCTCTGTCTAGCAAAATCACATCACAAAAGAGATGTCTTTTACTAATATTGGAAACGATACAGACACCTTCAATTGTCTAGCAACAGGGTTTCTTAAGCTACGTTTTGGGACGCAAAGTGGGCCTGAGCATGTGAGAGGCAGTGTTGCCAGATCCTCAGGAAGGAAAGTAGCTATTGCTGGTCCTAAAAGTAGCTAGAAGTCGCTAAATGACGTCATCACATAATTTTCATAATTGGCCAAGTGGATGTAATTGTGATTGACGCTGTAGGAGAGAGGAATAACGCCTCGGGAGAGACAAAAAGTGAGTAAAAAACACCCTAAGTATGTTTAGAACTACAATTGAACTTTCTTCTGTCGATTCTTGTCTTTTTTCTGAATACTCACTAAATATAGCGACAAAGTCGCTAAGTTGGCAACACTGGTGAGAGGTGGGTAGCGAGATATCAGTAATCAATGGTAATCACATACTATTTCTTCGTAACTATGATCATTCGAGGACAGTACATTTTTCATTTGGGTCTCGAGATGAATAAACTCAAGAACCTCTGACATGAATTCTTAAACTATGATTTGGGACCCAAAGCGGTTATTAACATGTCATAGGTGGGTCGCGAGATATGAGTGAACATTCAGAATCATATACTATTTCTTCATAATGTTGGTCATTCGAGGACACTGCATTTCTCATTTGGCTCTCGAGCTTAAAAATGGTAAAAACGTCTGAAACAGCAGATGAATGATTTCGTGTAAGTAATTAACCTACAATATGGTGGGGAACTTTGTCAAACGGCAGAGTTGCTGAGTTTCTTAGCTTGCATAGCAAGTCTTAACTCAATTCAAAAAACCACCCTTCTAAAATTACATTGCAGTGCCGTGACCCGGATTCGAACCGGGGTTGCTGCGACCACAACGCAGAGTACTAACCACTATACGATCACGGCCGGCTTCAAGAGGTGGCTTTGTAAAGCCTACATAGGCTGTGAAAGTGATGTGCACAAGCTGGCTAAACTCTTTTCATTTTGGTCTCGATAATGAATAAACTGAAGAAACAGTGGAGCTTTACACAGTCGGTAGGTTTTTTCTCATTCAAAAAGTGCCCTTTTTCCGTGACATTGGAATATCTCAATTGCATCCTCCTCACGTCATCTCTAATTCTCTAAACCCATTGGTGAGAAAACCTGAGTGCCCTCCCCTCTGACCTTCTCCACCAATGTGAACAATAAAAAGGTACTGCTGAGATTTGAACTCAGGATCTCCTGTTTACTAGACAGGCACTTTAACCAACTAAGCCACAGCACCCATAAAAGTCATATATGTTGCAGATGTGAACACCCACACCTATTTGAATCAAACCAGTCTCATTAATTTAACCCACATCTCTGTCTAGCAAAATCACATCACAAAAGAGATGTATTTTACTAATATTGGAAACGATACAGACACCTTCAATTGTCTAGCAACAGGGTTTCTTAAGCTACGTTTTGGGACGCAAAGTGGGCCTGAGCATGTGAGAGGCAGTGTTGCCAAATCCTCAGGAAGGAAAGTAGCTATTGCTGGTCCTAAAAGTAGCTAGAAGTCGCTAAATGACGTCATCACATAATTTTCATAATTGGCCAAGTGGGTGTAATTGTGATTGACGCTGTAGGAGAGACGAATAACGTCTCGGGAGAGACAAAAAGTGAGTAAAAAAACACCCTAAGTATGTTTAGAACTACAATTGAACTTTCTTCTGTCGATTCTTGTCTTTTTTCTGAATACCTCCTAAATATAGCGACAAAGTCGCTAAGTTGGCAACACTGGTGAGAGGTGGGTAGCGAGATATCAGTAATCAATGGTAATCACATACTATTTCTTCGTAACTATGATCATTCGAGGACAGTACATTTTTCATTTGGGTCTTGAGATGAATAAACTCAAGAACCTCTGACATGAATTCTTAAACTATGATTTGGGACCCAAAGCGGTTATTAACATGTCATAGGTGGGTCGCGAGATATGAGTGAACATTCAGAATCATATACTATTTCTTCATAATGTTGGTCGTTCGAGGACACTGCATTTCTCATTTGGCTCTGGAGCTTAAAAATGGTAAAAACGTCTGAAACAGCAGATGAATCATTTCGTGTAAGTAATTAACCTACAATATGGTGGGGAACTTTGTCAAACGGCAGAGTTGCTGAGTTTCTTAGCTTGCATAGTAAGTCTTAACTCATTAAAAAAACAACCCTTCTAAAATTACATTGCAGTGCCATGACCCGGATTCGAACCGGGGTTGCTGCGACCACAACGCAGAGTACTAACCACTATACGATCACAGCCGGCTACAAGAGCTGGCTTTGTAAAGCCTACATAGGCTGTGAAAGTGATGTGCACAAGCTGGCTAAACTCTTTTCATTTTGGTCTCGATAATGAATAAACTGAAGAAACAGTGGAGCTTTACACAGTCGGTAGGTTTTTTCTCATTCAAAAAGTGCCCTTTTTCCGTGACATTGGAATATCTCAATTGCATCCTCCTCACGTCATCTCTAATTCTCTAAACCCATTGGTGAGGAAACTTGAGTGCCCTCCCCTCTGACCTTCTCCACCAATGTGAACAATAAAAAGGTACTGCTGAGATTTGAACTCAGGATCTCCTGTTAACTAGACAGGCACTTTAACCAACTAAGCCACAGCACCCATAAAAGTCATATATGTTGCAGATGTGAACACCCACACCTATTTGAATCAAACCAGTCTCATTAATTTAACCCACATCTCTGTCTAGCAAAATCACATCACAAAAGAGATGTATTTTACTAATATTGGAAACGATACAGACACCTTCAATTGTCTAGCAACAGGGTTTCTTAAGCTACGTTTTGGGACGCTAAGTGGGCCTGAGCATGTGAGAGGCAGTGTTGCCAAATCCTCAGGAAGGAAAGTAGCTATTGCTGGTCCTAAAAGTAGCTAGAAGTCGCTAAATGACGTCATCACATAATTTTCATAATTGGCCAAGTGGATGTAATTGTGATTGACGCTGTAGGAGAGAGGAATAACGTCTCGGGAGAGACAAAAAGTGAGTAAAAAAACACCCTAAGTATGTTTAGAACTACAATTGAACTTTCTTCTGTCGATTCTTGTCTTTTTTCTGAATACCTCCTAAATATAGCGACAAAGTCGCTAAGTTGGCAACACTGGTGAGAGGTGGGTAGCGAGATATCAGTAATCAATGGTAATCACATACTATTTCTTCGTAACTATGATCATTCGAGGACAGTACATTTTTCATTTGGGTCTCGAGATGAATAAACTCAAGAACCTCTGACATGAATTCTTAAACTATGATTTGGGACCCAAAGCGGTTATTAACATGTCATAGGTGGGTCGCGAGATATGAGTGAACATTCAGAATCATATACTATTTCTTCATAATGTTGGTCGTTCGAGGACACTGCATTTCTCATTTGGTCTGGAGCTTAAAAATTGTAAAAACGTCTGAAACAGCAGATGAATCATTTCGTGTAAGTAATTAACCTACAATATGGTGGGGAACTTTGTCAAACGGCAGAGTTGCTGAGTTTCTTAGCTTGCATAGTAAGTCTTAACTCATTCAAAAAACAACCCTTCTAAAATTACATTGCAGTGCCATGACCCGGATTCGAACCGGGGTTGCTGCGACCACAACGCAGAGTACTAACCACTATACGATCACGGCCGGCTACAAGAGTTGGCTTTGTAAAGCCTACATAGGCTGTGAAAGTGATGTGCACAAGCTGGCTAAACTCTTTTCATTTTGGTCTCGATAATGAATAAACTGAAGAAACAGTGGAGCTTTACACAGTCGGTAGGTTTTTTCTCATTCAAAAAGTGCCCTTTTTCCGTGACATTGGAATATCTCAATTGCATCCTCCTCACGTCATCTCTAATTCTCTAAACCCATTGGTGAGAAAACCTGAGTGCCCTCCCCTCTGACCTTCTCCACCAATGTGAACAATAAAAAGGTACTGCTGAGATTTGAACTCAGGATCTCCTGTTTACTAGACAGGCACTTTAACCAACTAAGCCACAGCACCCATAAAAGTCATATATGTTGCAGATGTGAACACCCACACCTATTTGAATCAAACCAGTCTCATTAATTTAACCCACATCTCTGTCTAGCAAAATCACATCACAAAAGAGATGTCTTTTACTAATATTGGAAACGATACAGACACCTTCAATTGTCTAGCAACAGGGTTTCTTAAGCTACGTTTTGGGACGCAAAGTGGGCCTGAGCATGTGAGAGGCAGTGTTGCCAGATCCTCAGGAAGGAAAGTAGCTATTGCTGGTCCTAAAAGTAGCTAGAAGTCGCTAAATGACGTCATCACATAATTTTCATAATTGGCCAAGTGGATGTAATTGTGATTGACGCTGTAGGAGAGAGGAATAACGCCTCGGGAGAGACAAAAAGTGAGTAAAAAACACCCTAAGTATGTTTAGAACTACAATTGAACTTTCTTCTGTCGATTCTTGTCTTTTTTCTGAATACTCACTAAATATAGCGACAAAGTCGCTAAGTTGGCAACACTGGTGAGAGGTGGGTAGCGAGATATCAGTAATCAATGGTAATCACATACTATTTCTTCGTAACTATGATCATTCGAGGACAGTACATTTTTCATTTGGGTCTCGAGATGAATAAACTCAAGAACCTCTGACATGAATTCTTAAACTATGATTTGGGACCCAAAGCGGTTATTAACATGTCATAGGTGGGTCGCGAGATATGAGTGAACATTCAGAATCATATACTATTTCTTCATAATGTTGGTCGTTCGAGGACACTGCATTTCTCATTTGGCTCTCGAGCTTAAAAATGGTAAAAACGTCTGAAACAGCAGATGAATGATTTCGTGTAAGTAATTAACCTACAATATGGTGGGGAACTTTGTCAAACGGCAGAGTTGCTGAGTTTCTTAGCTTGCATAGCAAGTCTTAACTCAATTCAAAAAACCACCCTTCTAAAATTACATTGCAGTGCCGTGACCCGGATTCGAACCGGGGTTGCTGCGACCACAACGCAGAGTACTAACCACTATACGATCACGGCCGGCTTCAAGAGGTGGCTTTGTAAAGCCTACATAGACTGTGAAAGTGATGTGCACAAGCTGGCTAAACTCTTTTCATTTTGGTCTCGATAATGAATAAACTGAAGAAACAATGGAGCTTTACACAGTCGGTAGGTTTTTTCTCATTCAAAAAGTGCCCTTTTTCCGTGACATTGGAATATCTCAATTGCATCCTCCTCACGTCATCTCTAATTCTCTAAACCCATTGGTGAGAAAACCTGAGTGCCCTCCCCTCTGACCTTCTCCACCAATGTGACCAATAAAAAGATACTGCTGAGATTTGAACTCAGGATCTCCTGTTTACTAGACAGGCACTTTAACCAACTAAGCCACAGCACCCATAAAAGTCATATATGTTGCAGATGTGAACACCCACACCTATTTGAATCAAACCAGTCTCATTAATTTAACCCACATCTCTGTCTAGCAAAATCACATCACAAAAGAGATGTCTTTTACTAATATTGGAAACGATACAGACACCTTCAATTGTCTAGCAACAGGGTTTCTTAAGCTACGTTTTGGGACGCAAAGTGGGCCTGAGCATGTGAGAGGCAGTGTTGCCAGATCCTCAGGAAGGAAAGTAGCTATTGCTGGTCCTAAAAGTAGCTAGAAGTCGCTAAATGACGTCATCACATAATTTTCATAATTGGCCAAGTGGATGTAATTGTGATTGACGCTGTAGGAGAGAGGAATAACGCCTCGGGAGAGACAAAAAGTGAGTAAAAAACACCCTAAGTATGTTTAGAACTACAATTGAACTTTCTTCTGTCGATTCTTGTCTTTTTTCTGAATACTCACTAAATATAGCGACAAAGTCGCTAAGTTGGCAACACTGGTGAGAGGTGGGTAGCGAGATATCAGTAATCAATGGTAATCACATACTATTTCTTCGTAACTATGATCATTCGAGGACAGTACATTTTTCATTTGGGTCTCGAGATGAATAAACTCAAGAACCTCTGACATGAATTCTTAAACTATGATTTGGGACCCAAAGCGGTTATTAACATGTCATAGGTGGGTCGCGAGATATGAGTGAACATTCAGAATCATATACTATTTCTTCATAATGTTGGTCGTTCGAGGACACTGCATTTCTCATTTGGCTCTCGAGCTTAAAAATGGTAAAAACGTCTGAAACAGCAGATGAATGATTTCGTGTAAGTAATTAACCTACAATATGGTGGGGAACTTTGTCAAACGGCAGAGTTGCTGAGTTTCTTAGCTTGCATTGCAAGTCTTAACTCAATTCAAAAAAACCACCCTTCTAAAATTACATTGCAGTGCCGTGACCCGGATTCGAACCGGGGTTGCTGCGACCACAACGCAGAGTACTAACCACTATACGATCACGGCCGGCTTCAAGAGGTGGCTTTGTAAAGCCTACATAGACTGTGAAAGTGATGTGCACAAGCTGGCTAAACTCTTTTCATTTTGGTCTCGATAATGAATAAACTGAAGAAACAATGGAGCTTTACACAGTCGGTAGGTTTTTTCTCATTCAAAAAGTGCCCTTTTTCCGTGACATTGGAATATCTCAATTGCATCCTCCTCACGTCATCTCTAATTCTCTAAACCCATTGGTGAGAAAACCTGAGTGCCCTCCCCTCTGACCTTCTCCACCAATGTGACCAATAAAAAGGTACTGCTGAGATTTGAACTCAGGATCTCCTGTTTACTAGACAGGCACTTTAACCAACTAAGCCACAGCACCCATAAAAGTCATATATGTTGCAGATGTGAACACCCACACCTATTTGAATCAAACCAGTCTCATTAATTTAACCCACATCTCTGTCTAGCAAAATCACATCACAAAAGAGATGTCTTTTACTAATATTGGAAACGATACAGACACCTTCAATTGTCTAGCAACAGGGTTTCTTAAGCTACGTTTTGGGACGCAAAGTGGGCCTGAGCATGTGAGAGGCAGTGTTGCCAGATCCTCAGGAAGGAAAGTAGCTATTGCTGGTCCTAAAAGTAGCTAGAAGTCGCTAAATGACGTCATCACATAATTTTCATAATTGGCCAAGTGGATGTAATTGTGATTGACGCTGTAGGAGAGAGGAATAACGCCTCGGGAGAGACAAAAAGTGAGTAAAAAACACCCTAAGTATGTTTAGAACTACAATTGAACTTTCTTCTGTCGATTCTTGTCTTTTTTCTGAATACTCACTAAATATAGCGACAAAGTCGCTAAGTTGGCAACACTGGTGAGAGGTGGGTAGCGAGATATCAGTAATCAATGGTAATCACATACTATTTCTTCGTAACTATGATCATTCGAGGACAGTACATTTTTCATTTGGGTCTCGAGATGAATAAACTCAAGAACCTCTGACATGAATTCTTAAACTATGATTTGGGACCCAAAGCGGTTATTAACATGTCATAGGTGGGTCGCGAGATATGAGTGAACATTCAGAATCATATACTATTTCTTCATAATGTTGGTCGTTCGAGGACACTGCATTTCTCATTTGGCTCTCGAGCTTAAAAATGGTAAAAACGTCTGAAACAGCAGATGAATGATTTCGTGTAAGTAATTAACCTACAATATGGTGGGGAACTTTGTCAAACGGCAGAGTTGCTGAGTTTCTTAGCTTGCATAGCAAGTCTTAACTCAATTCAAAAAACCACCCTTCTAAAATTACATTGCAGTGCCGTGACCCGGATTCGAACCGGGGTTGCTGCGACCACAACGCAGAGTACTAACCACTATACGATCACGGCCGGCTTCAAGAGGTGGCTTTGTAAAGCCTACATAGACTGTGAAAGTGATGTGCACAAGCTGGCTAAACTCTTTTCATTTTGGTCTCGATAATGAATAAACTGAAGAAACAATGGAGCTTTACACAGTCGGTAGGTTTTTTCTCATTCAAAAAGTGCCCTTTTTCCGTGACATTGGAATATCTCAATTGCATCCTCCTCACGTCATCTCTAATTCTCTAAACCCATTGGTGAGAAAACCTGAGTGCCCTCCCCTCTGACCTTCTCCACCAATGTGAACAATAAAAAGGTACTGCTGAGATTTGAACTCAGGATCTCCTGTTTACTAGACAGGCACTTTAACCAACTAAGCCACAGCACCCATAAAAGCCATATATGTTGCAGATGTGAACACCCACACCTATTTGAATCAAACCAGTCTCATTAATTTAACCCACATCTCTGTCTAGCAAAATCACATCACAAAAGAGATGTCTTTTACTAATATTGGAAACGATACAGACACCTTCAATTGTCTAGCAACAGGGTTTCTTAAGCTACGTTTTGGGACGCAAAGTGGGCCTGAGCATGTGAGAGGCAGTGTTGCCAAATCCTCAGGAAGGAAAGTAGCTATTGCTGGTCCTAAAAGTAGCTAGAAGTCGCTAAATGACGTCATCACATCATTTTCATAATTGGCCAAGTGGATGTAATTGTGATTGACGCTGTAGGAGAGAGGAATAACGTCTCGGGAGAGACAAAAAGTGAGTAAAAAACACCCTAAGTATGTTTAGAACTACAATTGAACTTTCTTCTGTCGATTCTTGTCTTTTTTCTAAATACTCACTAAATATAGCGACAAAGTCGCAAAGTTGGCAACACTGGTGAGAGGTGGGTAGCGAGATATCAGTAATCAATGGTAATCACATACTATTTCTTCGTAACTATGATCATTCGAGGACAGTACATTTTTCATTTGGGTCTCGAGATGAATAAACTCAAGAACCTCTGACATGAATTCTTAAACTATGATTTGGGACCATAAGCGGTTATTAACATGTCATAGGTGGGTCGCGAGATATGAGTGAACATTCAGAATCATACACTATTTCTTCATAATGTTGGTCGTTCGAGGACACTGCATTTCTCATTTGGCTCTGGAGCTTAAAAATGGTAAAAACGTCTGAAACAGCAGATGAATCATTTCGTGTAAGTAATTAACCTACAATATGGTGGGGAACTTTGTCAAACGGCAGAGTTGCTGAGTTTCTTAGCTTGCATAGTAAGTCATAACTCATTCAAAAAACAACCCTTCTAAAATTACATTGCAGTGCCGTGACCCGGATTCGAACCGGGGTTGCTGCGACCACAACGCAGAGTACTAACCACTATACGATCACGGCCGGCTACAAGAGCTGGCTTTGTAAAGCCTACATAGGCTGTGAAAGTGATGTGCACAAGCTGGCTAAACTCTTTTCATTTTGGTCTCGATAATGAATAAACTGAAGAAACAGTGGAGCTTTACACAGTCGGTAGGTTTTTTCTCATTCAAAAAGTGCCCTTTTTCCGTGACATTGGAATATCTCAATTGCATCCTCCTCACGTCATCTCTAATTCTCTAAACCCATTGGTGAGAAAACCTGAGTGCCCTCCCCTCTGACCTTCTCCACCAATGTGAACAATAAAAAGGTACTGCTGAGATTTGAACTCAGGATCTCCTGTTTACTAGACAGGCACTTTAACCAACTAAGCCACAGCACCCATAAAAGTCATATATGTTGCAGATGTGAACACCCACACCTATTTGAATCAAACCAGTCTCATTAATTTAACCCACATCTCTGTGTAGCAAAATCACATCACAAAAGAGATGTCTTTTACTAATATTGGAAACGATACAGACACCTTCAATTGTCTAGCAACAGGGTTTCTTAAGCTACGTTTTGGGACGCTAAGTGGGCCTGAGCATGTGAGAGGCAGTGTTGCCAAATCCTCAGGAAGGAAAGTAGCTATTGCTGGTCCTAAAAGTAGCTAGAAGTCGCTAAATGACGTCATCACATAATTTTCATAATTGGCCAAGTGGATGTAATTGTGATTGACGCTGTAGGAGAGAGGAATAACGCCTCGGGAGAGACAAAAAGTGAGTAAAAAACACCCTAAGTATGTTTAGAACTACAATTGAACTTTCTTCTGTCGATTCTTGTCTTTTTTCTGAATACTCACTAAATATAGCGACAAAGTCGCTAAGTTGGCAACACTGGTGAGAGGTGGGTAGCGAGATATCAGTAATCAATGGTAATCACATACTATTTCTTCGTAACTATGATCATTCGAGGACAGTACATTTTTCATTTGGGTCTCGAGATGAATAAACTCAAGAACCTCTGACATGAATTCTTAAACTATGATTTGGGACCCAAAGCGGTTATTAACATGTCATAGGTGGGTCGCGAGATATGAGTGAACATTCAGAATCATATACTATTTCTTCATAATGTTGGTCGTTCGAGGACACTGCATTTCTCATTTGGCTCTCGAGCTTAAAAATGGTAAAAACGTCTGAAACAGCAGATGAATGATTTCGTGTAAGTAATTAACCTACAATATGGTGGGGAACTTTGTCAAACGGCAGAGTTGCTGAGTTTCTTAGCTTGCATAGCAAGTCTTAACTCATTCAAAAAACAACCCTTCTAAAATTACATTGCAGTGCCGTGACCCGGATTCGAACCGGGGTTGCTGCGACCACAACACAGAGTACTAACCACTATACGATCACGGCCGGCTTCAAGAGGTGGCTTTGTAAAGCCTTCATAGACTGTGAAAGTGATGTGCACAAGCTGGCTAAACTCTTTTCATTTTGGTCTCGATAATGAATAAACTGAAGAAACAATGGAGCTTTTTACACAGTCGGTAGGTTTTTTCTCATTCAAAAAGTGCCCTTTTTCCGTGACATTGGAATATCTCAATTGCATCCTCCTCACGTCATCTCTAATTCTCTAAACCCATTGGTGAGAAAACCTGAGTGCCCTCCCCTCTGACCTTCTCCACCAATGTGAACAATAAAAAGGTACTGCTGAGATTTGAACTCAGGATCTCCTGTTTACTAGACAGGCACTTTAACCAACTAAGCCACAGCACCCATAAAAGCCATATATGTTGCAGATGTGAACACCCACACCTATTTGAATCAAACCAGTCTCATTAATTTAACCCACATCTCTGTCTAGCAAAATCACATCACAAAAGAGATGTCTTTTACTAATATTGGAAACGATACAGACACCTTCAATTGTCTAGCAACAGGGTTTCTTAAGCTACGTTTTGGGACGCAAAGTGGGCCTGAGCATGTGAGAGGCAGTGTTGCCAAATCCTCAGGAAGGAAAGTAGCTATTGCTGGTCCTAAAAGTAGCTAGAAGTCGCTAAATGACGTCATCACATAATTTTCATAATTGGCCAAGTGGATGTAATTGTGATTGACGCTGTAGGAGAGAGGAATAACGTCTCGGGAGAGACAAAAAGTGAGTAAAAAACACCCTAAGTATGTTTAGAACTACAATTGAACTTTCTTCTGTCGATTCTTGTCTTTTTTCTAAATATTCACTAAATATAGCGACAAAGTCGCTAAGTTGGCAACACTGGTGAGAGGTGGGTAGCGAGATATCAGTAATCAATGGTAATCACATACTATTTCTTCGTAACTATGATCATTCGAGGACAGTACATTTTTCATTTGGGTCTCGAGATGAATAAACTCAAGAACCTCTGACATGAATTCTTAAACTATGATTTGGGACCATAAGCGGTTATTAACATGTCATAGGTGGGTCGCGAGATATGAGTGAACATTCAGAATCATACACTATTTCTTCATAATGTTGGTCGTTCGAGGACACTGCATTTCTCATTTGGCTTTGGAGCTTAAAAATGGTAAAAACGTCTGAAACAGCAGATGAATCATTTCGTGTAAGTAATTAACCTACAATATGGTGGGGAACTTTGTCAAACGGCAGAGTTGCTGAGTTTCTTAGCTTGCATAGTAAGTCATAACTCATTCAAAAAACAACCCTTCTAAAATTACATTGCAGTGCCGTGACCCAGATTCGAACCTGGGTTGCTGCGACCACAACGCAGAGTACTAACCACTATACGATCACGGCCGGCTACAAGAGCTGGCTTTGTAAAGCCTACATTGGCTGTGAAAGTGATGTGCACAAGCTGGCTAAACTCTTTTCATTTTGGTCTCGATAATGAATAAACTGAAGAAACAGTGGAGCTTTACACAGTCGGTAGGTTTTTTCTCATTCAAAAAGTGCCCTTTTTCCGTGACATTGGAATATCTCAATTGCATCCTCCTCACGTCATCTCTAATTCTCTAAACCCATTGGTGAGAAAACCTGAGTGCCCTCCCCTCTGACCTTCTCCACCAATGTGAACAATAAAAAGGTACTGCTGAGATTTGAACTCAGGATCTCCTGTTAACTAGACAGGCACTTTAACCAACTAAGCCACAGCACCCATAAAAGTCATATATGTTGCAGATGTGAACACCCACACCTATTTGAATCAAACCAGTCTCATTAATTTAACCCACATCTCTGTCTAGCAAAATCACATCACAAAAGAGATGTCTTTTACTAATATTGGAAACGATACAGACACCTTCAATTGTCTAGCAACAGGGTTTCTTAAGCTACGTTTTGGGACGCTAAGTGGGCCTGAGCATGTGAGAGGCAGTGTTGCCAAATCCTCAGGAAGGAAAGTAGCTATTGCTGGTCCTAAAAGTAGCTAGAAGTCGCTAAATGACGTCATCACATAATTTTCATAATTGGCCAAGTGGATGTAATTGTGATTGACGCTGTAGGAGAGAGGAATAACGCCTCGGGAGAGACAAAAAGTGAGTAAAAAACACCCTAAGTATGTTTAGAACTACAATTGAACTTTCTTCTGTCGATTCTTGTCTTTTTTCTGAATACTCACTAAATATAGCGACAAAGTCGCTAAGTTGGCAACACTGGTGAGAGGTGGGTAGCGAGATATCAGTAATCAATGGTAATCACATACTATTTCTTCGTAACTATGATCATTCGAGGACAGTACATTTTTCATTTGGGTCTCGAGATGAATAAACTCAAGAACCTCTGACATGAATTCTTAAACTATGATTTGGGACCATAAGCGGTTATTAACATGTCATAGGTGGGTCGCGAGATATGAGTGAACATTCAGAATCATACACTATTTCTTCATAATGTTGGTCGTTCGAGGACACTGCATTTCTCATTTGGCTCTCGAGCTTAAAAATGGTAAAAACGTCTGAAACAGCAGATGAATCATTTCGTGTAAGTAATTAACCTACAATATGGTGGGGAACTTTGTCAAACGGCAGAGTTGCTGAGTTTCTTAGCTTGCATAGTAAGTCATAACTCATTCAAAAAACAACCCTTCTAAAATTACATTGCAGTGCCGTGACCCGGATTCGAACCGGGGTTGCTGCGACCACAACGCAGAGTACTAACCACTATACGATCACGGCCGGCTACAAGAGCTGGCTTTGTAAAGCCTACATAGGCTGTGAAAGTGATGTGCACAAGCTGGCTAAACTCTTTTCATTTTGGTCTCGATAATGAATAAACTGAAGAAACAGTGGAGCTTTACACAGTCGGTAGGTTTTTTCTCATTCAAAAAGTGCCCTTTTTCCGTGACATTGGAATATCTCAATTGCATCCTCCTCACGTCATCTCTAATTCTCTAAACCCATTGGTGAGAAAACCTGAGTGCCCTCCCCTCTGACCTTCTCCACCAATGTGAACAATAAAAAGGTACTGCTGAGATTTGAACTCAGGATCTCCTGTTTACTAGACAGGCACTTTAACCAACTAAGCCACAGCACCCATAAAAGTCATATATGTTGCAGATGTGAACACCCACACCTATTTGAATCAAACCAGTCTCATTAATTTAACCCACATCTCTGTCTAGCAAAATCACATCACAAAAGAGATGTCTTTTACTAATATTGGAAACGATACAGACACCTTCAATTGTCTAGCAACAGGGTTTCTTAAGCTACGTTTTGGGACGCTAAGTGGGCCTGAGCATGTGAGAGGCAGTGTTGCCAAATCCTCAGGAAGGAAAGTAGCTATTGCTGGTCCTAAAAGTAGCTAGAAGTCGCTAAATGACGTCATCACATAATTTTCATAATTGGCCAAGTGGATGTAATTGTGATTGACGCTGTAGGAGAGAGGAATAACGTCTCGGGAGAGACAAAAAGTGAGTAAAAAACACCCTAAGTATGTTTAGAACTACAATTGAACTTTCTTCTGTCGATTCTTGTCTTTTTTCTAAATATTCACTAAATATAGCGACAAAGTCGCTAAGTTGGCAACACTGGTGAGAGGTGGGTAGCGAGATATCAGTAATCAATGGTAATCACATACTATTTCTTCGTAACTATGATCATTCGAGGACAGTACATTTTTCATTTGGGTCTCGAGATGAATAAACTCAAGAACCTCTGACATGAATTCTTAAACTATGATTTGGGACTATAAGCGGTTATTAACATGTCATAGGTGGGTCGCGAGATATGAGTGAACATTCAGAATCATACACTATTTCTTCATAATGTTGGTCGTTCGAGGACACTGCATTTCTCATTTGGCTCTGGAGCTTAAAAATGGTAAAAACGTCTGAAACAGCAGATGAATCATTTCGTGTAAGTAATTAACCTACAATATGGTGGGGAACTTTGTCAAACGGCAGAGTTGCTGAGTTTCTTAGCTTGCATAGTAAGTCATAACTCATTCAAAAAACAACCCTTCTAAAATTACATTGCAGTGCCGTGACCCGGATTCGAACCGGGGTTGCTGCGACCACAACACAGAATACTAACCACTATACGATCACGGCCGGCTTCAAGAGGTGGCTTTGTAAAGCCTACATAGACTGTGAAAGTGATGTGCACAAGCTGGCTAAACTCTTTTCATTTTGGTCTCGATAATGAATAAACTGAAGAAACAATGGAGCTTTTTACACAGTCGGTAGGTTTTTTCTCATTCAAAAAGTGCCCTTTTTCCGTGACATTGGAATATCTCAATTGCATCCTCCTCACGTCATCTCTAATTCTCTAAACCCATTGGTGAGAAAACCTGAGTGCCCTCCCCTCTGACCTTCTCCACCAATGTGAACAATAAAAAGGTACTGCTGAGATTTGAACTCAGGATCTCCTGTTTACTGGACAGGCACTTTAACCAACTAAGCCACAGCACCCATAAAAGCCATATATGTTGCAGATGTGAACACCCACACCTATTTGAATCAAACCAGTCTCATTAATTTAACCCACATCTCTGTCTAGCAAAATCACATCACAAAAGAGATGTCTTTTACTAATATTGGAAACGATACAGACACCTTCAATTGTCTAGCAACAGGGTTTCTTAAGCTACGTTTTGGGACGCAAAGTGGGCCTGAGCATGTGAGAGGCAGTGTTGCCAAATCCTCAGGAAGGAAAGTAGCTATTGCTGGTCCTAAAAGTAGCTAGAAGTCGCTAAATGACGTCATCACATAATTTTCATAATTGGCCAAGTGGATGTAATTGTGATTGACGCTGTAGGAGAGAGGAATAACGTCTCGGGAGAGACAAAAAGTGAGTAAAAAACACCCTAAGTATGTTTAGAACTACAATTGAACTTTCTTCTGTCGATTCTTGTCTTTTTTCTAAATATTCACTAAATATAGCGACAAAGTCGCTAAGTTGGCAACACTGGTGAGAGGTGGGTAGCGAGATATCAGTAATCAATGGTAATCACATACTATTTCTTCGTAACTATGATCATTCGAGGACAGTACATTTTTCATTTGGGTCTCGAGATGAATAAACTCAAGAACCTCTGACATGAATTCTTAAACTATGATTTGGGACCATAAGCGGTTATTAACATGTCATAGGTGGGTCGCGAGATATGAGTGAACATTCAGAATCATACACTATTTCTTCATAATGTTGGTCGTTCGAGGACACTGCATTTCTCATTTGGCTCTGGAGCTTAAAAATGGTAAAAACGTCTGAAACAGCAGATGAATCATTTCGTGTAAGTAATTAACCTACAATATGGTGGGGAACTTTGTCAAACGGCAGAGTTGCTGAGTTTCTTAGCTTGCATAGTAAGTCATAACTCATTCAAAAAACAACCCTTCTAAAATTACATTGCAGTGCCGTGACCCGGATTCGAACCTGGGTTGCTGCGACCACAACGCAGAGTACTAACCACTATACGATCACGGCCGGCTACAAGAGCTGGCTTTGTAAAGCCTACATAGGCTGTGAAAGTGATGTGCACAAGCTGGCTAAACTCTTTTCATTTTGGTCTCGATAATGAATAAACTGAAGAAACAGTGGAGCTTTACACAGTCGGTAGGTTTTTTCTCATTCAAAAAGTGCCCTTTTTCCGTGACATTGGAATATCTCAATTGCATCCTCCTCACGTCATCTCTAATTCTCTAAACCCATTGGTGAGAAAACCTGAGTGCCCTCCCCTCTGACCTTCTCCACCAATGTGAACAATAAAAAGGTACTGCTGAGATTTGAACTCAGGATCTCCTGTTTACTAGACAGGCACTTTAACCAACTAAGCCACAGCACCCATAAAAGTCATATATGTTGCAGATGTGAACACCCACACCTATTTGAATCAAACCAGTCTCATTAATTTAACCCACATCTCTGTCTAGCAAAATCACATCACAAAAGAGATGTCTTTTACTAATATTGGAAACGATACAGACACCTTCAATTGTCTAGCAACAGGGTTTCTTAAGCTACGTTTTGGGACGCTAAGTGGGCCTGAGCATGTGAGAGGCAGTGTTGCCAAATCCTCAGGAAGGAAAGTAGCTATTGCTGGTCCTAAAAGTAGCTAGAAGTCGCTAAATGACGTCATCACATAATTTTCATAATTGGCCAAGTGGATGTAATTGTGATTGACGCTGTAGGAGAGAGGAATAACGCCTCGGGAGAGACAAAAAGTGAGTAAAAAACACCCTAAGTATGTTTAGAACTACAATTGAACTTTCTTCTGTCGATTCTTGTCTTTTTTCTGAATACTCACTAAATATAGCGACAAAGTCGCTAAGTTGGCAACACTGGTGAGAGGTGGGTAGCGAGATATCAGTAATCAATGGTAATCACATACTATTTCTTCGTAACTATGATCATTCGAGGACAGTACATTTTTCATTTGGGTCTCGAGATGAATAAACTCAAGAACCTCTGACATGAATTCTTAAACTATGATTTGGGACCCAAAGCGGTTATTAACATGTCATAGGTGGGTCGCGAGATATGAGTGAACATTCAGAATCATATACTATTTCTTCATAATGTTGGTCGTTCGAGGACACTGCATTTCTCATTTGGCTCTCGAGCTTAAAAATGGTAAAAACGTCTGAAACAGCAGATGAATGATTTCGTGTAAGTAATTAACCTACAATATGGTGGGGAACTTTGTCAAACGGCAGAGTTGCTGAGTTTCTTAGCTTGCATAGCAAGTCTTAACTCATTCAAAAAACAACCCTTCTAAAATTACATTGCAGTGCCGTGACCCGGATTCGAACCGGGGTTGCTGCGACCACAACACAGAGTACTAACCACTATACGATCACGGCCGGCTTCAAGAGGTGGCTTTGTAAAGCCTACATAGACTGTGAAAGTGATGTGCACAAGCTGGCTAAACTCTTTTCATTTTGGTCTCGATAATGAATAAACTGAAGAAACAATGGAGCTTTTTACACAGTCGGTAGGTTTTTTCTCATTCAAAAAGTGCCCTTTTTCCGTGACATTGGAATATCTCAATTGCATCCTCCTCACGTCATCTCTAATTCTCTAAACCCATTGGTGAGAAAACCTGAGTGCCCTCCCCTCTGACCTTCTCCACCAATGTGAACAATAAAAAGGTACTGCTGAGATTTGAACTCAGGATCTCCTGTTTACTGGACAGGCACTTTAACCAACTAAGCCACAGCACCCATAAAAGCCATATATGTTGCAGATGTGAACACCCACACCTATTTGAATCAAACCAGTCTCATTAATTTAACCCACATCTCTGTCTAGCAAAATCACATCACAAAAGAGATGTCTTTTACTAATATTGGAAACGATACAGACACCTTCAATTGTCTAGCAACAGGGTTTCTTAAGCTACGTTTTGGGACGCAAAGTGGGCCTGGCGGGTAGCGAGATATCAGTAATCAATGGTAATCACATACTATTTCTTCGTAACTATGATCATTCGAGGACAGTACATTTTTCATTTGGGTCTCGAGATGAATAAACTCAAGAACCTCTGACATGAATTCTTAAACTATGATTTGGGACCATAAGCGGTTATTAACATGTCATAGGTGGGTCGCGAGATATGAGTGAACATTCAGAATCATACACTATTTCTTCATAATGTTGGTCGTTCGAGGACACTGCATTTCTCATTTGGCTCTGGAGCTTAAAAATGGTAAAAACGTCTGAAACAGCAGATGAATCATTTCGTGTAAGTAATTAACCTACAATATGGTGGGGAACTTTGTCAAACGGCAGAGTTGCTGAGTTTCTTAGCTTGCATAGTAAGTCATAACTCATTCAAAAAACAACCCTTCTAAAATTACATTGCAGTGCCATGACCCGGATTCGAACCTGGGTTGCTGCGACCACAACGCAGAGTACTAACCACTATACGATCACGGCCGGCTACAAGAGCTGGCTTTGTAAAGCCTACATAGGCTGTGAAAGTGATGTGCACAAGCTGGCTAAACTCTTTTCATTTTGGTCTCGATAATGAATAAACTGAAGAAACAGTGGAGCTTTACACAGTCGGTAGGTTTTTTCTCATTCAAAAAGTGCCCTTTTTCCGTGACATTGGAATATCTCAATTGCATCCTCCTCACGTCATCTCTAATTCTCTAAACCCATTGGTGAGAAAACCTGAGTGCCCTCCCCTCTGACCTTCTCCACCAATGTGAACAATAAAAAGGTACTGCTGAGATTTGAACTCAGGATCTCCTGTTTACTAGACAGGCACTTTAACCAACTAAGCCACAGCACCCATAAAAGTCATATATGTTGCAGATGTGAACACCCACACCTATTTGAATCAAACCAGTCTCATTAATTTAACCCACATCTCTGTCTAGCAAAATCACATCACAAAAGAGATGTCTTTTACTAATATTGGAAACGATACAGACACCTTCAATTGTCTAGCAACAGGGTTTCTTAAGCTACGTTTTGGGACGCTAAGTGGGCCTGAGCATGTGAGAGGCAGTGTTGCCAAATCCTCAGGAAGGAAAGTAGCTATTGCTGGTCCTAAAAGTAGCTAGAAGTCGCTAAATGACGTCATCACATAATTTTCATAATTGGCCAAGTGGATGTAATTGTGATTGACGCTGTAGGAGAGAGGAATAACGCCTCGGGAGAGACAAAAAGTGAGTAAAAAACACCCTAAGTATGTTTAGAACTACAATTGAACTTTCTTCTGTCGATTCTTGTCTTTTTTCTGAATACTCACTAAATATAGCGACAAAGTCGCTAAGTTGGCAACACTGGTGAGAGGTGGGTAGCGAGATATCAGTAATCAATGGTAATCACATACTATTTCTTCGTAACTATGATCATTCGAGGACAGTACATTTTTCATTTGGGTCTCGAGATGAATAAACTCAAGAACCTCTGACATGAATTCTTAAACTATGATTTGGGACCCAAAGCGGTTATTAACATGTCATAGGTGGGTCGCGAGATATGAGTGAACATTCAGAATCATATACTATTTCTTCATAATGTTGGTCGTTCGAGGACACTGCATTTCTCATTTGGCTCTCGAGCTTAAAAATGGTAAAAACGTCTGAAACAGCAGATGAATGATTTCGTGTAAGTAATTAACCTACAATATGGTGGGGAACTTTGTCAAACGGCAGAGTTGCTGAGTTTCTTAGCTTGCATAGCAAGTCTTAACTCATTCAAAAAACAACCCTTCTAAAATTACATTGCAGTGCCGTGACCCGGATTCGAACCGGGGTTGCTGCGACCACAACACAGAGTACTAACCACTATACGATCACGGCCGGCTTCAAGAGGTGGCTTTGTAAAGCCTACATAGACTGTGAAAGTGATGTGCACAAGCTGGCTAAACTCTTTTCATTTTGGTCTCGATAATGAATAAACTGAAGAAACAATGGAGCTTTTTACACAGTCGGTAGGTTTTTTCTCATTCAAAAAGTGCCCTTTTTCCGTGACATTGGAATATCTCAATTGCATCCTCCTCACGTCATCTCTAATTCTCTAAACCCATTGGTGAGAAAACCTGAGTGCCCTCCCCTCTGACCTTCTCCACCAATGTGAACAATAAAAAGGTACTGCTGAGATTTGAACTCAGGATCTCCTGTTTACTGGACAGGCACTTTAACCAACTAAGCCACAGCACCCATAAAAGCCATATATGTTGCAGATGTGAACACCCACACCTATTTGAATCAAACCAGTCTCATTAATTTAACCCACATCTCTGTCTAGCAAAATCACATCACAAAAGAGATGTCTTTTACTAATATTGGAAACGATACAGACACCTTCAATTGTCTAGCAACAGGGTTTCTTAAGCTACGTTTTGGGACGCAAAGTGGGCCTGAGCATGTGAGAGGCAGTGTTGCCAAATCCTCAGGAAGGAAAGTAGCTATTGCTGGTCCTAAAAGTAGCTAGAAGTCGCTAAATGACGTCATCACATAATTTTCATAATTGGCCAAGTGGATGTAATTGTGATTGACGCTGTAGGAGAGAGGAATAACGTCTCGGGAGAGACAAAAAGTGAGTAAAAAACACCCTAAGTATGTTTAGAACTACAATTGAACTTTCTTCTGTCGATTCTTGTCTTTTTTCTAAATATTCACTAAATATAGCGACAAAGTCGCTAAGTTGGCAACACTGGTGAGAGGTGGGTAGCGAGATATCAGTAATCAATGGTAATCACATACTATTTCTTCGTAACTATGATCATTCGAGGACAGTAAATTTTTCATTTGGGTCTCGAGATGAATAAACTCAAGAACCTCTGACATGAATTCTTAAACTATGATTTGGGACCATAAGCGGTTATTAACATGTCATAGGTGGGTCGCGAGATATGAGTGAACATTCAGAATCATACACTATTTCTTCATAATGTTGGTCGTTCGAGGACACTGCATTTCTCATTTGGCTCTGGAGCTTAAAAATGGTAAAAACGTCTGAAACAGCAGATGAATCATTTCGTGTAAGTAATTAACCTACAATATGGTGGGGAACTTTGTCAAACGGCAGAGTTGCTGAGTTTCTTAGCTTGCATAGTAAGTCATAACTCATTCAAAAAACAACCCTTCTAAAATTACATTGCAGTGCCGTGACCCGGATTCGAACCTGGGTTGCTGCGACCACAACGCAGAGTACTAACCACTATACGATCACGGCCGGCTACAAGAGCTGGCTTTGTAAAGCCTACATAGGCTGTGAAAGTGATGTGCACAAGCTGGCTAAACTCTTTTCATTTTGGTCTCGATAATGAATAAACTGAAGAAACAGTGGAGCTTTACACAGTCGGTAGGTTTTTTCTCATTCAAAAAGTGCCCTTTTTCCGTGACATTGGAATATCTCAATTGCATCCTCCTCACGTCATCTCTAATTCTCTAAACCCATTGGTGAGAAAACCTGAGTGCCCTCCCCTCTGACCTTCTCCACCAATGTGAACAATAAAAAGGTACTGCTGAGATTTGAACTCAGGATCTCCTGTTTACTAGACAGGCACTTTAACCAACTAAGCCACAGCACCCATAAAAGTCATATATGTTGCAGATGTGAACACCCACACCTATTTGAATCAAACCAGTCTCATTAATTTAACCCACATCTCTGTCTAGCAAAATCACATCACAAAAGAGATGTCTTTTACTAATATTGGAAACGATACAGACACATTCAATTGTCTAGCAACAGGGTTTCTTAAGCTACGTTTTGGGACGCAAAGTGGGCCTGAGCATGTGAGAGGCAGTGTTGCCAAATCCTCAGGAAGGAAAGTAGCTATTGCTGGTCCTAAAAGTAGCTAGAAGTCGCTAAATGACGTCATCACATAATTTTCATAATTGGCCAAGTGGATGTAATTGTGATTGACGCTGTAGGAGAGAGGAATAACGTCTCGGGAGAGACAAAAAGTGAGTAAAAAACACCCTAAGTATGTTTAGAACTACAATTGAACTTTCTTCTGTCGATTCTTGTCTTTTTTCTGAATACCTCCTAAATATAGCGACAAAGTCGCTAAGTTGGCAACACTGGTGAGAGGTGGGTAGCGAGATATCAGTAATCAATGGTAATGACATACTATTTCTTCGTAACTATGATCATTCGAGGACAGTACATTTTTCATTTGGGTCTCGAGATGAATAAACTCAAGAACCTCTGACATGAATTCTTAAACTATGATTTGGGACCCAAAGCGGTTATTAACATGTCATAGGTGGGTCGCGAGATATGAGTGAACATTCAGAATCATATACTATTTCTTCATAATGTTGGTCGTTCGAGGACACTGCATTTCTCATTTGGCTCTGGAGCTTAAAAATGGTAAAAACGTCTGAAACAGCAGATGAATCATTTCGTGTAAGTAATTAACCTACAATATGGTGGGGAACTTTGTCAAACGGCAGAGTTGCTGAGTTTCTTAGCTTGCATAGTAAGTCTTAACTCATTCAAAAAACAACCCTTCTAAAATTACATTGCAGTGCCGTGACCCGGATTCGAACCGGGGTTGCTGCGACCACAACGCAGAGTACTAACCACTATACGATCACGGCCGGCTACAAGAGCTGGCTTTGTAAAGCCTACATAGGCTGTGAAAGTGATGTGCACAAGCTGGCTAAACTCTTTTCATTTTGGTCTCGATAATGAATAAACTGAAGAAACAGTGGAGCTTTACACAGTCGGTAGGTTTTTTCTCATTCAAAAAGTGCCCTTTTTCCGTGACATCGGGATATCTCAATTGCATCCTCCTCACGTCATCTCTAATTCTCTAAACCCATTGGTGAGAAAACCTGAGTGCCCTCCCCTCTGACCTTCTCCACCAATGTGAACAATAAAAAGGTACTGCTGAGATTTGAACTCAGGATCTCCTGTTTACTAGACAGGCACTTTAACCAACTAAGCCACAGCACCCATAAAAGTCATATATGTTGCAGATGTGAACACCCACACCTATTTGAATCAAACCAGTCTCATTAATTTAACCCACATCTCTGTCTAGCAAAATCACATCACAAAAGAGATGTCTTTTACTAACATTGGAAACGATACAGACACCTTCAATTGTCTAGCAACAGGGTTTCTTAAGCTACATTTTGGGACGCAAAGTGGGCCTGAGCATGTGAGAGGCAGTGTTGCCAAATCCTCAGGAAGGAAAGTAGCTATTGCTGGTCCTAAAAGTAGCTAGAAGTCGCTAAATGACGTCATCACATAATTTTCATAATTGGCCAAGTGGATGTAATTGTGATTGACGCTGTAGGAGAGAGGAATAACGTCTCGGGAGAGACAAAAAGTGAGTAAAAAACACCCTAAGTATGTTTAGAACTACAATTGAACTTTCTTCTGTCGATTCTTGTCTTTTTTCTGAATACTCACTAAATATAGCGACAAAGTCGCTAAGTTGGCAACACTGGTGAGAAGTGGGTAGCGAGATATCAGTAATCAATGGTAATCACATACTATTTCTTCGTAACTATGATCATTCGAGGACAGTACATTTTTCATTTGGGTCTCGAGATGAATAAACTCAAGAACCTCTGACATGAATTCTTAAACTATGATTTGGGACCCAAAGCGGATATTAACATGTCATAGGTGGGTCGCGAGATATGAGTGAACATTCAGAATCATACACTATTTCTTCATAATGTTGGTCGTTCGAGGACACTGCATTTCTCATTTGGCTCTGGAGCTTAAAAATTGTAAAAACGTCTGAAACAGCAGATGAATCATTTCGTGCAAGTAATTAACCTACAATATGGTGGGGAACTTTGTCAAACGGCAGAGTTGCTGAGTTTCTTAGCCTGCATAGTAAGTCTTAACTCATTCAAAAAACAACCCTTCTAAAATTACATTGCAGTGCCGTGACCCGGATTCTGACCGGGGTTGCTGCGATCACAACGCAGAGTACTAACCACTATACGATCACGGCCGGCTACAAGAACTGGCTTTGTAAAGCCTACATAGGCTGTGAAAGTGATGTGCACAAGCTGGCTAAACTCTTTTCATTTTGATCTCGATAATGAATAAACTGAAGAAACAGTGGAGCTTTACACAGTCGGTAGGTTTTTTCTCATTCAAAAAGTGCCCTTTTTCCGTGACATCGGGATATCTCAATTGCATCCTCCTCACGTCATCTCTAATTCTCTAAACCCATTGGTGAGAAAACCTGAGTGCCCTCCCCTCTGACCTTCTCCACCAATGTGAACAATAAAAAGGTACTGCTGAGATTTGAACTCAGGATCTCCTGTTTACTAGACAGGCACTTTAACCAACTAAGCCACAGCACCCATAAAAGTCATATATGTTGCAGATGTGAACACCCACACCTATTTGAATCAAACCAGTCTCATTAATTTAACCCACATCTCTGTCTAGCAAAATCACATCACAAAAGAGATGTCTTTTACTAACATTGGAAACGATACAGACACCTTCAATTGTCTAGCAACAGGGTTTCTTAAGCTACATTTTGGGACGCAAAGTGGGCCTGAGCATGTGAGAGGCAGTGTTGCCAAATCCTCAGGAAGGAAAGTAGCTATTGCTGGTCCTAAAAGTAGCTAGAAGTCGCTAAATGACGTCATCACATAATTTTCATAATTGGCCAAGTGGATGTAATTGTGATTGACGCTGTAGGAGAGAGGAATAACGTCTCGGGAGAGACAAAAAGTGAGTAAAAAACACCCTAAGTATGTTTAGAACTACAATTGAACTTTCTTCTGTCGATTCTTGACTTTTTTCTGAATACCTCCTAAATATAGCGACAAAGTCGCTAAGTTGGCAACACTGGTGAGAGGTGGGTAGCGAGATATCAGTAATCAATGGTAATCACATACTATTTCTTCGTAACTATGATCATTCGAGGACAGTACATTTTTCATTTGGGTCTCGAGATGAATAAACTCAAGAACCTCTGACATGAATTCTTAAACTATGATTTGGGACCCAAAGCGGTTATTAACATGTCATAGGTGGGTCGCGAGATATGAGTGAACATTCAGAATCATATACTATTTCTTCATAATGTTGGTCGTTCGAGGACACTGCATTTCTCATTTGGCTCTGGAGCTTAAAAATTGTAAAAACGTCTGAAACAGCAGATGAATCATTTTGTGTAAGTAATTAACCTACAATATGGTGGGGAACTTTGTCAAACGGCAGAGTTGCTGAGTTTCTTAGCTTGCATAGTAAGTCTTAACTCATTCAAAAAACAACCCTTCTAAAATTACATTGCAGTGCCGTGACCCGGATTCGAACCGGGGTTGCTGCGACCACAACGCGGAGTACTAACCACTATACGATCACGGCCGGCTACAAGAGCTGGCTTTGTAAAGCCTACATAGGCTGTGAAAGTGATGTGCACAAGCTGGCTAAACTCTTTTCATTTTGGTCTCGATAATGAATAAACTGAAGAAACAGTGGAGCTTTACACAGTCGGTAGGTTTTTTCTCATTCAAAAAGTGCCCTTTTTCCGTGACATTGGAATATCTCAATTGCATCCTCCTCACGTCATCTCTAATTCTCTAAACCCATTGGTGAGAAAACCTGAGTGCCCTCCCCTCTGACCTTCTCCACCAATGTGAACAATAAAAAGGTACTGCTGAGATTTGAACTCAGGATCTCCTGTTTACTAGACAGGCACTTTAACCAACTAAGCCACAGCACCCATAAAAGTCATATATGTTGCAGATGTGAACACCCACACCTATTTGAATCAAACCAGTCTCATTAATTTAACCCACATCTCTGTCTAGCAAAATCACATCACAAAAGAGATGTCTTTTACTAATATTGGAAACGATACAGACACCTTCAATTGTCTAGCAACAGGGTTTCTTAAGCTACGTTTTGGGACGCAAAGTGGGCCTGAGCATGTGAGAGGCAGTGTTGCCAAATCCTCAGGAAGGAAAGTAGCTATTGCTGGTCCTAAAAGTAGCTAGAAGTCGCTAAATGACGTCATCACATAATTTTCATAATTGGCCAAGTGGATGTAATTGTGATTGACGCTGTAGGAGAGAGGAATAACGTCTCGGGAGAGACAAAAAGTGAGTAAAAAACACCCTAAGTATGTTTAGAACTACAATTGAACTTTCTTCTGTCGATTCTTGTCTTTTTTCTGAATACTCACTAAATATAGCGACAAAGTCGCTAAGTTGGCAACACTGGTGAGAAGTGGGTAGCGAGATATCAGTAATCAATGGTAATCACATACTATTTCTTCGTAACTATGATCATTCGAGGACAGTACATTTTTCATTTGGGTCTCGAGATGAATAAACTCAAGAACCTCTGACATGAATTCTTAAACTATGATTTGGGACCCAAAGCGGATATTAACATGTCATAGGTGGGTCGCGAGATATGAGTGAACATTCAGAATCATACACTATTTCTTCATAATGTTGGTCGTTCGAGGACACTGCATTTCTCATTTGGCTCTGGAGCTTAAAAATTGTAAAAACGTCTGAAACAGCAGATGAATCATTTCGTGCAAGTAATTAACCTACAATATGGTGGGGAACTTTGTCAAACGGCAGAGTTGCTGAGTTTCTTAGCCTGCATAGTAAGTCTTAACTCATTCAAAAAACAACCCTTCTAAAATTACATTGCAGTGCCGTGACCCGGATTCGAACCGGGGTTGCTGCAATCACAACGCAGAGTACTAACCACTATACGATCACGGCCGGCTACAAGAACTGGCTTTGTAAAGCCTACATAGGCTGTGAAAGTGATGTGCACAAGCTGGCTAAACTCTTTTCATTTTGATCTCGATAATGAATAAACTGAAGAAACAGTGGAGCTTTACACAGTCGGTAGGTTTTTTCTCATTCAAAAAGTGCCCTTTTTCCGTGACATCGGGATATCTCAATTGCATCCTCCTCACGTCATCTCTAATTCTCTAAACCCATTGGTGAGAAAACCTGAGTGCCCTCCCCTCTGACCTTCTCCACCAATGTGAACAATAAAAAGGTACTGCTGAGATTTGAACTCAGGATCTCCTGTTTACTAGACAGGCACTTTAACCAACTAAGCCACAGCACCCATAAAAGTCATATATGTTGCAGATGTGAACACCCACACCTATTTGAATCAAACCAGTCTCATTAATTTAACCCACATCTCTGTCTAGCAAAATCACATCACAAAAGAGATGTCTTTTACTAACATTGGAAACGATACAGACACCTTCAATTGTCTAGCAACAGGGTTTCTTAAGCTACATTTTGGGACGCAAAGTGGGCCTGAGCATGTGAGAGGCAGTGTTGCCAAATCCTCAGGAAGGAAAGTAGCTATTGCTGGTCCTAAAAGTAGCTAGAAGTCGCTAAATGACGTCATCACATAATTTTCATAATTGGCCAAGTGGATGTAATTGTGATTGACGCTGTAGGAGAGAGGAATAACGTCTCGGGAGAGACAAAAAGTGAGTAAAAAACACCCTAAGTATGTTTAGAACTACAATTGAACTTTCTTCTGTCGATTCTTGTCTTTTTTCTGAATACCTCCTAAATATAGCGACAAAGTCGCTAAGTTGGCAACACTGGTGAGAGGTGGGTAGCGAGATATCAGTAATCAATGGTAATCACATACTATTTCTTCGTAACTATGATCATTCGAGGACAGTACATTTTTCATTTGGGTCTCGAGATGAATAAACTCAAGAACCTCTGACATGAATTCTTAAACTATGATTTGGGACCCAAAGCGGTTATTAACATGTCATAGGTGGGTCGCGAGATATGAGTGAACATTCAGAATCATATACTATTTCTTCATAATGTTGGTCGTTCGAGGACACTGCATTTCTCATTTGGCTCTGGAGCTTAAAAATTGTAAAAACGTCTGAAACAGCAGATGAATCATTTTGTGTAAGTAATTAACCTACAATATGGTGGGGAACTTTGTCAAACGGCAGAGTTGCTGAGTTTCTTAGCTTGCATAGTAAGTCTTAACTCATTCAAAAAACAACCCTTCTAAAATTACATTGCAGTGCCGTGACCCGGATTCGAACCGGGGTTGCTGCGACCACAACGCAGAGTACTAACCACTATACGATCACGGCCGGCTACAAGAGCTGGCTTTGTAAAGCCTACATAGGCTATGAAAGTGATGTGCACAAGCTGGCTAAACTCTTTTAATTTTGGTCTCGATAATGAATAAACTGAAGAAACAGTGGAGCTTTACACAGTCGGTAGGTTTTTTCTCATTCAAAAAGTGCCCTTTTTCCGTGACATTGGAATATCTCAATTGCATCCTCCTCACGTCATCTCTAATTCTCTAAACCCATTGGTGAGGAAACTTGAGTGCCCTCCCCTCTGACCTTCTCCACCAATGTGAACAATAAAAAGGTACTGCTGAGATTTGAACTCAGGATCTCCTGTTTACTAGACAGGCACTTTAACCAACTAAGCCACAGCACCCATAAAAGTCATATATGTTGCAGATGTGAACACCCACACCTATTTGAATCAAACCAGTCTCATTAATTTAACCCACATCTCTGTCTAGCAAAATCACATCACAAAAGAGATGTCTTTTACTAATATTGGAAACGATACAGACACATTCAATTGTCTAGCAACAGGGTTTCTTAAGCTACGTTTTGGGACGCAAAGTGGGCCTGAGCATGTGAGAGGCAGTGTTGCCAAATCCTCAGGAATGAAAGTAGCTATTGCTGGTCCTAAAAGTAGCTAGAAGTCGCTAAATGACGTCATCACATAATTTTCATAATTGGCCAAGTGGATGTAATTGTGATTGACGCTGTAGGAGAGAGGAATAACGTCTCGGGAGAGACAAAAAGTGAGTAAAAAACACCCTAAGTATGTTTAGAACTACAATTGAACTTTCTTCTGTCGATTCTTGTCTTTTTTCTGAATACCTCCTAAATATAGCGACAAAGTCGCTAAGTTGGCAACACTGGTGAGAGGTGGGTAGCGAGATATCAGTAATCAATGGTAATCACATACTATTTCTTCGTAACTATGATCATTCGAGGACAGTACATTTTTCATTTGGGTCTCGAGATGAATAAACTCAAGAACCTCTGACATGAATTCTTAAACTATGATTTGGGACCCAAAGCGGTTATTAACATGTCATAGGTGGGTCGCGAGATATGAGTGAACATTCAGAATCATATACTATTTCTTCATAATGTTGGTCGTTCGAGGACACTGCATTTCTCATTTGGCTCTGGAGCTTAAAAATTGTAAAAACGTCTGAAACAGCAGATGAATGATTTCGTGTAAGTAATTAACCTACAATATGGTGGGGAACTTTGTCAAACGGCAGAGTTGCTGAGTTTCTTAGCTTGCATAGTAAGTCTTAACTCATTCAAAAAACAACCCTTCTAAAATTACATTGCAGTGCCGTGACCCGGATTCGAACCGGGGTTGCTGCGACCACAACGCAGAGTACTAACCACTATACGATCACGGCCGGCTACAAGAGTTGGCTTTGTAAAGCCTACATAGGCTGTGAAAGTGATGTGCACAAGCTGGCTAAACTCTTTTCATTTTGGTCTCGATAATGAATAAACTGAAGAAACAGTGGAGCTTTACACAGTCGGTAGGTTTTTTCTCATTCAAAAAGTGCCCTTTTTCCGTGACATTGGAATATCTCAATTGCATCCTCCTCACGTCATCTCTAATTCTCTAAACCCATTGGTGAGAAAACCTGAGTGCCCTCCCCTCTGACCTTCTCCACCAATGTGAACAATAAAAAGGTACTGCTGAGATTTGAACTCAGGATCTCCTGTTTACTAGACAGGCACTTTAACCAACTAAGCCACAGCACCCATAAAAGTCATATATGTTGCAGATGTGAACACCCACACCTATTTGAATCAAACCAGTCTCATTAATTTAACCCACATCTCTGTCTAGCAAAATCACATCACAAAAGAGATGTCTTTTACTAATATTGGAAACGATACAGACACCTTCAATTGTCTAGCAACAGGGTTTCTTAAGCTACGTTTTGGGACGCAAAGTGGGCCTGAGCATGTGAGAGGCAGTGTTGCCAAATCCTCAGGAAGGAAAGTAGCTATTGCTGGTCCTAAAAGTAGCTAGAAGTCGCTAAATGACGTCATCACATAATTTTCATAATTGGCCAAGTGGATGTAATTGTGATTGACGCTGTAGGAGAGAGGAATAACGTCTCGGGAGAGACAAAAAGTGAGTAAAAAACACCCTAAGTATGTTTAGAACTACAATTGAACTTTCTTCTGTCGATTCTTGTCTTTTTTCTGAATACCTCCTAAATATAGCGACAAAGTCGCTAAGTTGGCAACACTGGTGAGAGGTGGGTAGCGAGATATCAGTAATCAATGGTAATCACATACTATTTCTTCGTAACTATGATCATTCGAGGACAGTACATTTTTCATTTGGGTCTCGAGATGAATAAACTCAAGAACCTCTGACATGAATTCTTAAACTATGATTTGGGACCCAAAGCGGTTATTAACATGTCATAGGTGGGTCGCGAGATATGAGTGAACATTCAGAATCATATACTATTTCTTCATAATGTTGGTCGTTCGAGGACACTGCATTTCTCATTTGGCTCTGGAGCTTAAAAATTGTAAAAACGTCTGAAACAGCAGATGAATGATTTCGTGTAAGTAATTAACCTACAATATGGTGGGGAACTTTGTCAAACGGCAGAGTTGCTGAGTTTCTTAGCTTGCATAGTAAGTCTTAACTCATTCAAAAAACAACCCTTCTAAAATTACATTGCAGTGCCGTGACCCGGATTCGAACCGGGGTTGCTGCGACCACAACGCAGAGTACTAACCACTATACGATCACGGCCGGCTACAAGAGTTGGCTTTGTAAAGCCTACATAGGCTGTGAAAGTGATGTGCACAAGCTGGCTAAACTCTTTTCATTTTGGTCTCGATAATGAATAAACTGAAGAAACAGTGGAGCTTTACACAGTCGGTAGGTTTTTTCTCATTCAAAAAGTGCCCTTTTTCCGTGACATTGGAATATCTCAATTGCATCCTCCTCACGTCATCTCTAATTCTCTAAACCCATTGGTGAGAAAACCTGAGTGCCCTCCCCTCTGACCTTCTCCACCAATGTGAACAATAAAAAGGTACTGCTGAGATTTGAACTCAGGATCTCCTGTTTACTAGACAGGCACTTTAACCAACTAAGCCACAGCACCCATAAAAGTCATATATGTTGCAGATGTGAACACCCACACCTATTTGAATCAAACCAGTCTCATTAATTTAACCCACATCTCTGTCTAGCAAAATCACATCACAAAAGAGATGTCTTTTACTAATATTGGAAACGATACAGACACCTTCAATTGTCTAGCAACAGGGTTTCTTAAGCTACGTTTTGGGACGCAAAGTGGGCCTGAGCATGTGAGAGGCAGTGTTGCCAAATCCTCAGGAAGGAAAGTAGCTATTGCTGGTCCTAAAAGTAGCTAGAAGTCGCTAAATGACGTCATCACATAATTTTCATAATTGGCCAAGTGGATGTAATTGTGATTGACGCTGTAGGAGAGAGGAATAACGTCTCGGGAGAGACAAAAAGTGAGTAAAAAAACACCCTAAGTATGTTGAGAACTACAATTGAACTTTCTTCTGTCGATTCTTGTCTTTTTTCTGAATACCTCCTAAATATAGCGACAAAGTCGCTAAGTTGGCAACACTGGTGAGAGGTGGGTAGCGAGATATCAGTAATCAATGGTAATCACATACTATTTCTTCGTAACTATGATCATTCGAGGACAGTACATTTTTCATTTGGGTCTCGAGATGAATAAACTCAAGAACCTCTGACATGAATTCTTAAACTATGATTTGGGACCCAAAGCGGTTATTAACATGTCATAGGTGGGTCGCGAGATATGAGTGAACATTCAGAATCATATACTATTTCTTCATAATGTTGGTCGTTCGAGGACACTGCATTTCTCATTTGGCTCTGGAGCTTAAAAATGGTAAAAACGTCTGAAACAGCAGATGAATCATTTCGTGTAAGTAATTAACCTACAATATGGTGGGGAACTTTGTCAAACGGCAGAGTTGCTGAGTTTCTTAGCTTGCATAGTAAGTCTTAACTCATTCAAAAAACAACCCTTCTAAAATTACATTGCAGTGCCGTGACCCGGATTCGAACCGGGGTTGCTGCGACCACAACGCAGAGTACTAACCACTATACGATCACGGCCGGCTACAAGAGCTGGCTTTGTAAAGCCTACATAGGCTATGAAAGTGATGTGCACAAGCTGGCTAAACTCTTTTAATTTTGGTCTCGATAATGAATAAACTGAAGAAACAGTGGAGCTTTACACAGTCGGTAGGTTTTTTCTCATTCAAAAAGTGCCCTTTTTCCGTGACATTGGAATATCTCAATTGCATCCTCCTCACGTCATCTCTAATTCTCTAAACCCATTGGTGAGGAAACTTGAGTGCCCTCCCCTCTGACCTTCTCCACCAATGTGAACAATAAAAAGGTACTGCTGAGATTTGAACTCAGGATCTCCTGTTTACTAGACAGGCACTTTAACCAACTAAGCCACAGCACCCATAAAAGTCATATATGTTGCAGATGTGAACACCCACACCTATTTGAATCAAACCAGTCTCATTAATTTAACCCACATCTCTGTCTAGCAAAATCACATCACAAAAGAGATGTCTTTTACTAATATTGGAAACGATACAGACACCTTCAATTGTCTAGCAACAGGGTTTCTTAAGCTACGTTTTGGGACGCAAAGTGGGCCTGAGCATGTGAGAGGCAGTGTTGCCAAATCCTCAGGAAGGAAAGTAGCTATTGCTGGTCCTAAAAGTAGCTAGAAGTCGCTAAATGACGTCATCACATAATTTTCATAATTGGCCAAGTGGATGTAATTGTGATTGACGCTGTAGGAGAGAGGAATAACGTCTCGGGAGAGACAAAAAGTGAGTAAAAAAACACCCTAAGTATGTTGAGAACTACAATTGAACTTTCTTCTGTCGATTCTTGTCTTTTTTCTGAATACCTCCTAAATATAGCGACAAAGTCGCTAAGTTGGCAACACTGGTGAGAGGTGGGTAGCGAGATATCAGTAATCAATGGTAATCACATACTATTTCTTCGTAACTATGATCATTCGAGGACAGTACATTTTTCATTTGGGTCTCGAGATGAATAAACTCAAGAACCTCTGACATGAATTCTTAAACTATGATTTGGGACCCAAAGCGGTTATTAACATGTCATAGGTGGGTCGCGAGATATGAGTGAACATTCAGAATCATATACTATTTCTTCATAATGTTGGTCGTTCGAGGACACTGCATTTCTCATTTGGCTCTGGAGCTTAAAAATGGTAAAAACGTCTGAAACAGCAGATGAATCATTTCGTGTAAGTAATTAACCTACAATATGGTGGGGAACTTTGTCAAACGGCAGAGTTGCTGAGTTTCTTAGCTTGCATAGTAAGTCTTAACTCATTCAAAAAACAACCCTTCTAAAATTACATTGCAGTGCCGTGACCCGGATTCAAACCGGGGTTGCTGCGACCACAACGCAGAGTACTAACCACTATACGATCACGGCCGGCTACAAGAGCTGGCTTTGTAAAGCCTACATAGGCTATGAAAGTGATGTGCACAAGCTGGCTAAACTCTTTTAATTTTGGTCTCGATAATGAATAAACTGAAGAAACAGTGGAGCTTTACACAGTCGGTAGGTTTTTTCTCATTCAAAAAGTGCCCTTTTTCCGTGACATTGGAATATCTCAATTGCATCCTCCTCACGTCATCTCTAATTCTCTAAACCCATTGGTGAGGAAACTTGAGTGCCCTCCCCTCTGACCTTCTCCACCAATGTGAACAATAAAAAGGTACTGCTGAGATTTGAACTCAGGATCTCCTGTTTACTAGACAGGCACTTTAACCAACTAAGCCACAGCACCCATAAAAGTCATATATGTTGCAGATGTGAACACCCACACCTATTTGAATCAAACCAGTCTCATTAATTTAACCCACATCTCTGTCTAGCAAAATCACATCACAAAAGAGATGTCTTTTACTAATATTGGAAACGATACAGACACATTCAATTGTCTAGCAACAGGGTTTCTTAAGCTACGTTTTGGGACGCAAAGTGGGCCTGAGCATGTGAGAGGCAGTGTTGCCAAATCCTCAGGAAGGAAAGTAGCTATTGCTGGTCCTAAAAGTAGCTAGAAGTCGCTAAATGACGTCATCACATAATTTTCATAATTGGCCAAGTGGATGTAATTGTGATTGACGCTGTAGGAGAGAGGAATAACGTCTCGGGAGAGACAAAAAGTGAGTAAAAAACACCCTAAGTATGTTTAGAACTACAATTGAACTTTCTTCTGTCGATTCTTGTCTTTTTTCTGAATACCTCCTAAATATAGCGACAAAGTCGCTAAGTTGGCAACACTGGTGAGAGGTGGGTAGCGAGATATCAGTAATCAATGGTAATCACATACTATTTCTTCGTAACTATGATCATTCGAGGACAGTATATTTTTCATTTGGGTCTCGAGATGAATAAACTCAAGAACCTCTGACATGAATTCTTAAACTATGATTTGGGACCCAAAGCGGTTATTAACATGTCATAGGTGGGTCGCGAGATATGAGTGAACATTCAGAATCATATACTATTTCTTCATAATGTTGGTCGTTCGAGGACACTGCATTTCTCATTTGGCTCTGGAGCTTAAAAATGGTAAAAACGTCTGAAACAGCAGATGAATCATTTCGTGTAAGTAATTAACCTACAATATGGTGGGGAACTTTGTCAAACGGCAGAGTTGCTGAGTTTCTTAGCTTGCATAGTAAGTCTTAACTCATTCAAAAAACAACCCTTCTAAAATTACATTGCAGTGCCGTGACCCGGATTCGAACCGGGGTTGCTGCGACCACAACGCAGAGTACTAACCACTATACGATCACGGCCGGCTACAAGAGCTGGCTTTGTAAAGCCTACATAGGCTATGAAAGTGATGTGCACAAGCTGGCTAAACTCTTTTAATTTTGGTCTCGATAATGAATAAACTGAAGAAACAGTGGAGCTTTACACAGTCGGTAGGTTTTTTCTCATTCAAAAAGTGCCCTTTTTCCGTGACATTGGAATATCTCAATTGCATCCTCCTCACGTCATCTCTAATTCTCTAAACCCATTGGTGAGGAAACTTGAGTGCCCTCCCCTCTGACCTTCTCCACCAATGTGAACAATAAAAAGGTACTGCTGAGATTTGAACTCAGGATCTCCTGTTTACTAGACAGGCACTTTAACCAACTAAGCCACAGCACCCATAAAAGTCATATATGTTGCAGATGTGAACACCCACACCTATTTGAATCAAACCAGTCTCATTAATTTAACCCACATCTCTGTCTAGCAAAATCACATCACAAAAGAGATGTCTTTTACTAATATTGGAAACGATACAGACACCTTCAATTGTCTAGCAACAGGGTTTCTTAAGCTACGTTTTGGGACGCAAAGTGGGCCTGAGCATGTGAGAGGCAGTGTTGCCAAATCCTCAGGAAGGAAAGTAGCTATTGCTGGTCCTAAAAGTAGCTAGAAGTCGCTAAATGACGTCATCACATAATTTTCATAATTGGCCAAGTGGATGTAATTGTGATTGACGCTGTAGGAGAGAGGAATAACGTCTCGGGAGAGACAAAAAGTGAGTAAAAAACACCCTAAGTATGTTTAGAACTACAATTGAACTTTCTTCTGTCGATTCTTGTCTTTTTTCTGAATACCTCCTAAATATAGCGACAAAGTCGCTAAGTTGGCAACACTGGTGAGAGGTGGGTAGCGAGATATCAGTAATCAATGGTAATCACATACTATTTCTTCGTAACTATGATCATTCGAGGACAGTACATTTTTCATTTGGGTCTCGAGATGAATAAACTCAAGAACCTCTGACATGAATTCTTAAACTATGATTTGGGACCCAAAGCGGTTATTAACATGTCATAGGTGGGTCGCGAGATATGAGTGAACATTCAGAATCATATACTATTTCTTCATAATGTTGGTCGTTCGAGGACACTGCATTTCTCATTTGGCTCTGGAGCTTAAAAATTGTAAAAACGTCTGAAACAGCAGATGAATCATTTCGTGTAAGTAATTAACCTACAATATGGTGGGGAACTTTGTCAAACAGCAGAGTTGCTGAGTTTCTTAGCTTGCATAGTAAGTCTTAACTCATTCAAAAAACAACCCTTCTAAAATTACATTGCAGTGCCGTGACCCGGATTCGAACCGGGGTTGCTGCGACCACAACGCAGAGTACTAACCACTATACGATCACGGCCGGCTACAAGAGTTGGCTTTGTAAAGCCTACATAGGCTGTGAAAGTGATGTGCACAAGCTGGCTAAACTCTTTTCATTTTGGTCTCGATAATGAATAAACTGAAGAAACAGTGGAGCTTTACACAGTCGGTAGGTTTTTTCTCATTCAAAAAGTGCCCTTTTTCCGTGACATTGGAATGTCTCAATTGCATCCTCCTCACGTCATCTCTAATTCTCTAAACCCATTGGTGAGAAAACTTGAGTGCCCTCCCCTCTGACCTTCTCCACCAATGTGAACAATAAAAAGGTACTGCTGACATTTGAACTCAGGATCTCCTGTTTACTAGACAGGCACTTTAACCAACTAAGCCACAGCACCCATAAAAGTCATATATGTTGCAGATGTGAACACCCACACCTATTTGAATCAAACCAGTCTCATTAATTTAACCCACATCCCTGTCTAGCAAAATCACATCACAAAAGAGATGTCTTTTACTAATATTGGAAACGATACAGACACCTTCAATTGTCTAGCAACAGGGTTTCTTAAGCTACGTTTTGGGACGCAAAGTGGGCCTGAGCATGTGAGAGGCAGTGTTGCCAAATCCTCAGGAAGGAAAGTAGCTATTGCTGGTCCTAAAAGTAGCTAGAAGTCGCTAAATGACGTCATCACATAATTTTCATAATTGGCCAAGTGGATGTAATTGTGATTGACGCTGTAGGAGAGAGGAATAACGTCTCGGGAGAGACAAAAAGTGAGTAAAAAACACCCTAAGTATGTTTAGAACTACAATTGAACTTTCTTCTGTCGATTCTTGTCTTTTTTCTGAATACCTCCTAAATATAGCGACAAAGTCGCTAAGTTGGCAACACTGGTGAGAGGTGGGTAGCGAGATATCAGTAATCAATGGTAATCACATACTATTTCTTCGTAACTATGATCATTCGAGGACAGTACATTTTTCATTTGGGTCTCGAGATGAATAAACTCAAGAACCTCTGACATGAATTCTTAAACTATGATTTGGGACCCAAAGCGGTTATTAACATGTCATAGGTGGGTCGCGAGATATGAGTGAACATTCAGAATCATATACTATTTCTTCATAATGTTGGTCGTTCGAGGACACTGCATTTCTCATTTGGCTCTGGAGCTTAAAAATTGTAAAAACGTCTGAAACAGCAGATGAATCATTTCGTGTAAGTAATTAACCTACAATATGGTGGGGAACTTTGTCAAACGGCAGAGTTGCTGAGTTTCTTAGCTTGCATAGTAAGTCTTAACTCATTTAAAAAACATCCCTTCTAAAATTACATTGCAGTGCCGTGACCCGGATTCGAACCGGGGTTGCTGCGACCACAACGCAGAGTACTAACCACTATACGATCACAGCCGGCTACAAGAGTTGGCTTTGTAAAGCCTACATAGGCTGTGAAAGTGATGTGCACAAGCTGGCTAAACTCTTTTCATTTTGGTCTCGATAATGAATAAACTGAAGAAACAGTGGAGCTTTACACAGTCGGTAGGTTTTTTCTCATTCAAAAAGTGCCCTTTTTCCGTGACATTGGAATGTCTCAATTGCATCCTCCTCACGTCATCTCTAATTCTCTAAACCCATTGGTGAGAAAACTTGAGTGCCCTCCCCTCTGACCTTCTCCACCAATGTGAACAATAAAAAGGTACTGCTGACATTTGAACTCAGGATCTCCTGTTTACTAGACAGGCACTTTAACCAACTAAGCCACAGCACCCATAAAAGTCATATATGTTGCAGATGTGAACACCCACACCTATTTGAATCAAACCAGTCTCATTAATTTAACCCACATCCCTGTCTAGCAAAATCACATCACAAAAGAGATGTCTTTTACTAATATTGGAAACGATACAGACACCTTCAATTGTCTAGCAACAGGGTTTCTTAAGCTACGTTTTGGGACGCAAAGTGGGCCTGAGCATGTGAGAGGCAGTGTTGCCAAATCCTCAGGAAGGAAAGTAGCTATTGCTGGTCCTAAAAGTAGCTAGAAGTCGCTAAATGACGTCATCACATAATTTTCATAATTGGCCAAGTGGATGTAATTGTGATTGACGCTGTAGGAGAGAGGAATAACGTCTCGGGAGAGACAAAAAGTGAGTAAAAAACACCCTAAGTATGTTTAGAACTACAATTGAACTTTCTTCTGTCGATTCTTGTCTTTTTTCTGAATACCTCCTAAATATAGCGACAAAGTCGCTAAGTTGGCAACACTGGTGAGAGGTGGGTAGCGAGATATCAGTAATCAATGGTAATCACATACTATTTCTTCGTAACTATGATCATTCGAGGACAGTACATTTTTCATTTGGGTCTCGAGATGAATAAACTCAAGAACCTCTGACATGAATTCTTAAACTATGATTTGGGACCCAAAGCGGTTATTAACATGTCATAGGTAGGTCGCGAGATATGAGTGAACATTCAGAATCATATACTATTTCTTCATAATGTTGGTCGTTCGAGGACACTGCATTTCTCATTTGGTCTGGAGCTTAAAAATTGTAAAAACGTCTGAAACAGCAGATGAATCATTTCGTGTAAGTAATTAACCTACAATATGGTGGGGAACTTTGTCAAACGGCAGAGTTGCTGAGTTTCTTAGCTTGCATAGTAAGTCTTAACTCATTCAAAAAACAACCCTTCTAAAATTACATTGCAGTGCCATGACCCGGATTCGAACCGGGGTTGCTGCGACCACAACGCAGAGTACTAACCACTATACGATCACGGCCGGCTACAAGAGTTGGCTTTGTAAAGCCTACATAGGCTGTGAAAGTGATGTGCACAAGCTGGCTAAACTCTTTTCATTTTGGTCTCGATAATGAATAAACTGAAGAAACAGTGGAGCTTTACACAGTCGGTAGGTTTTTTCTCATTCAAAAAGTGCCCTTTTTCCGTGACATTGGAATGTCTCAATTGCATCCTCCTCACGTCATCTCTAATTCTCTAAACCCATTGGTGAGAAAACTTGAGTGCCCTCCCCTCTGACCTTCTCCACCAATGTGAACAATAAAAAGGTACTGCTGACATTTGAACTCAGGATCTCCTGTTTACTAGACAGGCACTTTAACCAACTAAGCCACAGCACCCATAAAAGTCATATATGTTGCAGATGTGAACACCCACACCTATTTGAATCAAACCAGTCTCATTAATTTAACCCACATCCCTGTCTAGCAAAATCACATCACAAAAGAGATGTCTTTTACTAATATTGGAAACGATACAGACACCTTCAATTGTCTAGCAACAGGGTTTCTTAAGCTACGTTTTGGGACGCAAAGTGGGCCTGAGCATGTGAGAGGCAGTGTTGCCAAATCCTCAGGAAGGAAAGTAGCTATTGCTGGTCCTAAAAGTAGCTAGAAGTCGCTAAATGACGTCATCACATAATTTTCATAATTGGCCAAGTGGATGTAATTGTGATTGACGCTGTAGGAGAGAGGAATAACGTCTCGGGAGAGACAAAAAGTGAGTAAAAAACACCCTAAGTATGTTTAGAACTACAATTGAACTTTCTTCTGTCGATTCTTGTCTTTTTTCTGAATACCTCCTAAATATAGCGACAAAGTCGCTAAGTTGGCAACACTGGTGAGAGGTGGGTAGCGAGATATCAGTAATCAATGGTAATCACATACTATTTCTTCGTAACTATGATCATTCGAGGACAGTACATTTTTCATTTGGGTCTCGAGATGAATAAACTCAAGAACCTCTGACATGAATTCTTAAACTATGATTTGGGACCCAAAGCGGTTATTAACATGTCATAGGTAGGTCGCGAGATATGAGTGAACATTCAGAATCATATACTATTTCTTCATAATGTTGGTCGTTCGAGGACACTGCATTTCTCATTTGGTCTGGAGCTTAAAAATTGTAAAAACGTCTGAAACAGCAGATGAATCATTTCGTGTAAGTAATTAACCTACAATATGGTGGGGAACTTTGTCAAACGGCAGAGTTGCTGAGTTTCTTAGCTTGCATAGTAAGTCTTAACTCATTCAAAAAACAACCCTTCTAAAATTACATTGCAGTGCCATGACCCGGATTCGAACCGGGGTTGCTGCGACCACAACGCAGAGTACTAACCACTATACGATCACGGCCGGCTTCAAGAGGTGGCTTTGTAAAGCCTACATAGACTGTGAAAGTGATGTGCACAAGCTGGCTAAACTCTTTTCATTTTGGTCTCGATAATGAATAAACGGAAGAAACAATGGAGCTTTACACAGTCGGTAGGTTTTTTCTCATTCAAAAAGTGCCCTTTTTCCGTGACATTGGAATATCTCAATTGCATCCTCCTCACGTCATCTCTAATTCTCTAAACCCATTGGTGAGAAAACCTGAGTGCCCTCCCCTCTGACCTTCTCCACCAATGTGAACAATAAAAAGGTACTGCTGAGATTTGAACTCAGGATCTCCTGTTTACTAGACAGGCACTTTAACCAACTAAGCCACAGCACCCATTAAAGCCATATATGTTGCAGATGTGAACACCCACACCTATTTGAATCAAACCAGTCTCATTAATTTAACCCACATCTCTGTCTAGCAAAATCACATCACAAAAGAGATGTCTTTTACTAATATTGGAAACGATACAGACACCTTCAATTGTCTAGCAACAGGGTTTCTTAAGCTACGTTTTGGGACGCAAAGTGGGCCTGAGCATGTGAGAGGCAGTGTTGCCAAATCCTCAGGAAGGAAAGTAGCTATTGCTGGTCCTAAAAGTAGCTAGAAGTCGCTAAATGACGTCATCACATAATTTTCATAATTGGCCAAGTGGATGTAATTGTGATTGACGCTGTAGGAGAGAGGAATAACGTCTCGGGAGAGACAAAAAGTGAGTAAAAAACACCCTAAGTATGTTTAGAACTACAATTGAACTTTCTTCTGTCGATTCTTGTCTTTTTTCTGAATTCTCACTAAATATAGCGACAAAGTCGCTAAGTTGGCAACACTGGTGAGAGGTGGGTAGCGAGATATCAGTAATCAATGGTAATCACATACTATTTCTTCGTAACTATGATCATTCGAGGACAGTACATTTTTCATTTGGGTCTCGAGATGAATAAACTCAAGAACCTCTGACATGAATTCTTAAACTATGATTTGGGACCCAAAGCGGTTATTAACATGTCATAGGTAGGTCGCGAGATATGAGTGAACATTCAGAATCATATACTATTTCTTCATAATGTTGGTCGTTCGAGGACACTGCATTTCTCATTTGGTCTGGAGCTTAAAAATTGTAAAAACGTCTGAAACAGCAGATGAATCATTTCGTGTAAGTAATTAACCTACAATATGGTGGGGAACTTTGTCAAACGGCAGAGTTGCTGAGTTTCTTAGCTTGCATAGTAAGTCTTAACTCATTCAAAAAACAACCCTTCTAAAATTACATTGCAGTGCCGTGACCCGGATTCGAACCGGGGTTGCTGCGACCACAACGCAGAGTACTAACCACTATACGATCACGGCCGGCTTCAAGAGGTGGCTTTGTAAAGCCTACATAGACTGTGAAAGTGATGTGCACAAGCTGGCTAAACTCTTTTCATTTTGGTCTCGATAATGAATAAACGGAAGAAACAATGGAGCTTTACACAGTCGGTAGGTTTTTTCTCATTCAAAAAGTGCCCTTTTTCCGTGACATTGGAATATCTCAATTGCATCCTCCTCACGTCATCTCTAATTCTCTAAACCCATTGGTGAGAAAACCTGAGTGCCCTCCCCTCTGACCTTCTCCACCAATGTGAACAATAAAAAGGTACTGCTGAGATTTGAACTCAGGATCTCCTGTTTACTAGACAGGCACTTTAACCAACTAAGCCACAGCACCCATTAAAGCCATATATGTTGCAGATGTGAACACCCACACCTATTTGAATCAAACCAGTCTCATTAATTTAACCCACATCTCTGTCTAGCAAAATCACATCACAAAAGAGATGTCTTTTACTAATATTGGAAACGATACAGACACCTTCAATTGTCTAGCAACAGGGTTTCTTAAGCTACGTTTTGGGACGCAAAGTGGGCCTGAGCATGTGAGAGGCAGTGTTGCCAAATCCTCAGGAAGGAAAGTAGCTATTGCTGGTCCTAAAAGTAGCTAGAAGTCGCTAAATGACGTCATCACATCATTTTCATAATTGGCCAAGTGGATGTAATTGTGATTGACGCTGTAGGAGAGAGGAATAACGTCTCGGGAGAGACAAAAAGTGAGTAAAAAACACCCTAAGTATGTTTAGAACTACAATTGAACTTTCTTCTGTCGATTCTTGTCTTTTTTCTGAATACTCACTAAATATAGCGACAAAGTCGCTAAGTTGGCAACACTGGTGAGAGGTGGGTAGCGAGATATCAGTAATCAATGGTAATCACATACTATTTCTTCGTAACTATGATCATTCGAGGACAGTACATTTTTCATTTGGGTCTCGAGATGAATAAACTCAAGAACCTCTGACATGAATTCTTAAACTATGATTTGGGACCATAAGCGGTTATTAACATGTCATAGGTGGGTCGCGAGATATGAGTGAACATTCAGAATCATACAGTATTTCTTCATAATGTTGGTCGTTCGAGGACACTGCATTTCTCATTTGGCTCTGGAGCTTAAAAATGGTAAAAACGTCTGAAACAGCAGATTAATCATTTCGTGTAAGTAATTAACCTACAATATGGTGGGGAACTTTGTCAAACGGCAGAGTTGCTGAGTTTCTTAGCTTGCATAGTAAGTCTTAACTCATTCAAAAAACAACCCTTCTAAAATTACATTGCAGTGCCGTGACCCGGATTCGAACCGGGGTTGCTGCGACCACAACGCAGAGTACTAACCACTATACGATCACGGCCGGCTACAAGAGCTGGCTTTGTAAAGCCTACATAGGCTGTGAAAGTGATGTGCACAAGCTGGCTAAACTCTTTTCATTTTGGTCTCGATAATGAATAAACTGAAGAAACAGTGGAGCTTTACACAGTCGGTAGGTTTTTTCTCATTCAAAAAGTGCCCTTTTTCCGTGACATTGGAATATCTCAATTGCATCCTCCTCACGTCATCTCTAATTCTCTAAACCCATTGGTGAGAAAACCTGAGTGCCCTCCCCTCTGACCTTCTCCACCAATGTGAACAATAAAAAGGTACTGCTGAGATTTGAACTCAGGATCTCCTGTTTACTAGACAGGCACTTTAACCAACTAAGCCACAGCACCCATTAAAGCCATATATGTTGCAGATGTGAACACCCACACCTATTTGAATCAAACCAGTCTCATTAATTTAACCCACATCTCTGTCTAGCAAAATCACATCACAAAAGAGATGTCTTTTACTAATATTGGAAACGATACAGACACCTTCAATTGTCTAGCAACAGGGTTTCTTAAGCTACGTTTTGGGACGCAAAGTGGGCCTGAGCATGTGAGAGGCAGTGTTGCCAAATCCTCAGGAAGGAAAGTAGCTATTGCTGGTCCTAAAAGTAGCTAGAAGTCGCTAAATGACGTCATCACATCATTTTCATAATTGGCCAAGTGGATGTAATTGTGATTGACGCTGTAGGAGAGAGGAATAACGTCTCGGGAGAGACAAAAAGTGAGTAAAAAACACCCTAAGTATGTTTAGAACTACAATTGAACTTTCTTCTGTCGATTCTTGTCTTTTTTCTGAATACTCACTAAATATAGCGACAAAGTCGCTAAGTTGGCAACACTGGTGAGAGGTGGGTAGCGAGATATCAGTAATCAATGGTAATCACATACTATTTCTTCGTAACTATGATCATTCGAGGACAGTACATTTTTCATTTGGGTCTCGAGATGAATAAACTCAAGAACCTCTGACATGAATTCTTAAACTATGATTTGGGACCATAAGCGGTTATTAACATGTCATAGGTGGGTCGCGAGATATGAGTGAACATTCAGAATCATACAGTATTTCTTCATAATGTTGGTCGTTCGAGGACACTGCATTTCTCATTTGGCTCTGGAGCTTAAAAATGGTAAAAACGTCTGAAACAGCAGATTAATCATTTCGTGTAAGTAATTAACCTACAATATGGTGGGGAACTTTGTCAAACGGCAGAGTTGCTGAGTTTCTTAGCTTGCATAGTAAGTCTTAACTCATTCAAAAAACAACCCTTCTAAAATTACATTGCAGTGCCGTGACCCGGATTCGAACCGGGGTTGCTGCGACCACAACGCAGAGTACTAACCACTATACGATCACGGCCGGCTACAAGAGCTGGCTTTGTAAAGCCTACATAGGCTGTGAAAGTGATGTGCACAAGCTGGCTAAACTCTTTTCATTTTGGTCTCGATAATGAATAAACTGAAGAAACAGTGGAGCTTTACACAGTCGGTAGGTTTTTTCTCATTCAAAAAGTGCCCTTTTTCCGTGACATTGGAATATCTCAATTGCATCCTCCTCACGTCATCTCTAATTCTCTAAACCCATTGGTGAGAAAACCTGAGTGCCCTCCCCTCTGACCTTCTCCACCAATGTGAACAATAAAAAGGTACTGCTGAGATTTGAACTCAGGATCTCCTGTTTACTAGACAGGCACTTTAACCAACTAAGCCACAGCACCCATAAAAATCATATATGTTGCAGATGTGAACACCCACACCTATTTGAATCAAACCAGTCTCATTAATTTAACCCACATCTCTGTCTAGCAAAATCATATCACAAAAGAGATGTCTTTTACTAATATTGGAAACGATACAGACACCTTCAATTGTCTAGCAACAGGGTTTCTTAAGCTACGTTTTGGGACGCTAAGTGGGCCTGAGCATGTGAGAGGCAGTGTTGCCAAATCCTCAGGAAGGAAAGTAGCTATTGCTGGTCCTAAAAGTAGCTAGAAGTCGCTAAATGACGTCATCACATAATTTTCATAATTGGCCAAGTGGATGTAATTGTGATTGACGCTGTAGGAGAGAGGAATAACGCCTCGGGAGAGACAAAAAGTGAGTAAAAAACACCCTAAGTATGTTTAGAACTACAATTGAACTTTCTTCTGTCGATTCTTGTCTTTTTTCTGAATACTCACTAAATATAGCGACAAAGTCGCTAAGTTGGCAACACTGGTGAGAGGTGGGTAGCGAGATATCAGTAATCAATGGTAATCACATACTATTTCTTCGTAACTATGATCATTCGAGGACAGTACATTTTTCATTTGGGTCTCGAGATGAATAAACTCAAGAACCTCTGACATGAATTCTTAAACTATGATTTGGGACCCAAAGCGGTTATTAACATGTCATAGGTGGGTCGCGAGATATGAGTGAACATTCAGAATCATATACTATTTCTTCATAATGTTGGTCGTTCGAGGACACTGCATTTCTCATTTGGCTCTCGAGCTTAAAAATGGTAAAAACGTCTGAAACAGCAGATGAATGATTTCGTGTAAGTAATTAACCTACAATATGGTGGGGAACTTTGTCAAACGGCAGAGTTGCTGAGTTTCTTAGCTTGCATAGCAAGTCTTAACTCATTCAAAAAACAACCCTTCTAAAATTACATTGCAGTGCCGTGACCCGGATTCGAACCGGGGTTGCTGCGACCACAACGCAGAGTACTAACCACTATACGATCACGGCCAGCTTCAAGAGGTGGCTTTGTAAAGCCTACATAGACTGTGACAGTGATGTGCACAAGCTGGCTAAACTCTTTTCATTTTGGTCTCGATAATGAATAAACTGAAGAAACAATGGAGCTTTACACAGTCGGTAGGTTTTTTCTCATTCAAAAAGTGCCCTTTTTCCGTGACATTGGAATATCTCAATTGCATCCTCCTCACGTCATCTCTAATTCTCTAAACCCATTGGTGAGAAAACCTGAGTGCCCTCCCCTCTGACCTTCTCCACCAATGTGAACAATAAAAAGGTACTGCTGAGATTTGAACTCAGGATCTCCTGTTTACTAGACAGGCACTTTAACCAACTAAGCCACAGCACCCATAAAAGCCATATATGTTGCAGATGTGAACACCCACACCTATTTGAATCAAACCAGTCTCATTAATTTAACCCACATCTCTGTCTAGCAAAATCACATCACAAAAGAGATGTATTTTACTAATATTGGAAACGATACAGACACCTTCAATTGTCTAGCAACAGGGTTTCTTAAGCTACGTTTTGGGACGCAAAGTGGGCCTGAGCATGTGAGAGGCAGTGTTGCCAAATCCCCAGGAAGGAAAGTAGCTATTGCTGGTCCTAAAAGTAGCTAGAAGTCGCTAAATGACGTCATCACATAATTTTCATAATTGGCCAAGTGGATGTAATTGTGATTGACGCTGTAGGAGAGAGGAATAACGTCTCGGGAGAGACAAAAAGTGAGTAAAAAACACCCTAAGTATGTTTAGAACTACAATTGAACTTTCTTCTGTCGATTCTTGTCTTTTTTCTGAATACTCACTAAATATAGCGACAAAGTCGCTAAGTTGGCAACACTGGTGAGAGGTGGGTAGCGAGATATCAGTAATCAATGGTAATCACATACTATTTCTTCGTAACTATGATCATTCGAGGACAGTACATTTTTCATTTGGGTCTCGAGATGAATAAACTCAAGAACCTCTGACATGAATTCTTAAACTATGATTTGGGACCATAAGCGGTTATTAACATGTCATAGGTGGGTCGCGAGATATGAGTGAACATTCAGAATCATACACTATTTCTTCATAATGTTGGTCGTTCGAGGACACTGCATTTCTCATTTGGCTCTGGAGCTTAAAAATGGTAAAAACGTCTGAAACAGCAGATGAATCATTTCGTGTAAGTAATTAACCTACAATATGGTGGGGAACTTTGTCAAACGGCAGAGTTGCTGAGTTTCTTAGCTTGCATAGTAAGTCATAACTCATTCAAAAAACAACCCTTCTAAAATTACATTGCAGTGCCGAGACCCGGATTCGAACCGGGGTTGCTGCGACCACAACGCAGAGTACTAACCACTATACAATCACGGTCGGCTACAAGAGCTGGCTTTGTAAAGCCTACATAGGCTGTGAAAGTGATGTGCACAAGCTGGCTAAACTCTTTTCATTTTGGTCTCGATAATGAATAAACTGAAGAAACAGTGGAGCTTTACACAGTCGGTAGGTTTTTTCTCATTCAAAAAGTGCCCTTTTTCCGTGACATTGGAATATCTCAATTGCATCCTCCTCACGTCATCTCTAATTCTCTAAACCCATTGGTGAGAAAACCTCAGTGCCCTCCCCTCTGACCTTCTCCACCAATGTGAACAATAAAAAGGTACTGCTGAGATTTGAACTCAGGATCTCCTGTTTACTAGACAGGCACTTTAACCAACTAAGCCACAGCACCCATAAAAGTCATATATGTTGCAGATGTGAACACCCACACCTATTTGAATCAAACCAGTCTCATTAATTTAACCCACATCTCTGTCTAGCAAAATCACATCACAAAAGAGATGTCTTTTACTAATATTGGAAACGATACAGACACCTTCAATTGTCTAGCAACAGGGTTTCTTAAGCTACGTTTTGGGACGCTAAGTGGGCCTGAGCATGTGAGAGGCAGTGTTGCCAAATCCTCAGGAAGGAAAGTAGCTATTGCTGGTCCTAAAAGTAGCTAGAAGTCGCTAAATGACGTCATCACATAATTTTCATAATTGGCCAAGTGGATGTAATTGTGATTGACGCTGTAGGAGAGAGGAATAACGCCTCGGGAGAGACAAAAAGTGAGTAAAAAACACCCTAAGTATGTTTAGAACTACAATTGAACTTTCTTCTGTCGATTCTTGTCTTTTTTCTGAATACTCACTAAATATAGCGACAAAGTCGCTAAGTTGGCAACACTGGTGAGAGGTGGGTAGCGAGATATCAGTAATCAATGGTAATCACATACTATTTCTTCGTAACTATGATCATTCGAGGACAGTACATTTTTCATTTGGGTCTCGAGATGAATAAACTCAAGAACCTCTGACATGAATTCTTAAACTATGATTTGGGACCCAAAGCGGTTATTAACATGTCATAGGTGGGTCGCGAGATATGAGTGAACATTCAGAATCATATACTATTTCTTCATAATGTTGGTCGTTCGAGGACACTGCATTTCTCATTTGGCTCTCGAGCTTAAAAATGGTAAAAACGTCTGAAACAGCAGATGAATGATTTCGTGTAAGTAATTAACCTACAATATGGTGGGGAACTTTGTCAAACGGCAGAGTTGCTGAGTTTCTTAGCTTGCATAGCAAGTCTTAACTCATTCAAAAAACAACCCTTCTAAAATTACATTGCAGTGCCGTGACCCGGATTCGAACCGGGGTTGCTGCGACCACAACGCAGAGTACTAACCACTATACGATCACGGCCAGCTTCAAGAGGTGGCTTTGTAAAGCCTACATAGACTGTGACAGTGATGTGCACAAGCTGGCTAAACTCTTTTCATTTTGGTCTCGATAATGAATAAACTGAAGAAACAATGGAGCTTTACACAGTCGGTAGGTTTTTTCTCATTCAAAAAGTGCCCTTTTTCCGTGACATTGGAATATCTCAATTGCATCCTCCTCACGTCATCTCTAATTCTCTAAACCCATTGGTGAGAAAACCTGAGTGCCCTCCCCTCTGACCTTCTCCACCAATGTGAACAATAAAAAGGTACTGCTGAGATTTGAACTCAGGATCTCCTGTTTACTAGACAGGCACTTTAACCAACTAAGCCACAGCACCCATAAAAGCCATATATGTTGCAGATGTGAACACCCACACCTATTTGAATCAAACCAGTCTCATTAATTTAACCCACATCTCTGTCTAGCAAAATCACATCACAAAAGAGATGTATTTTACTAATATTGGAAACGATACAGACACCTTCAATTGTCTAGCAACAGGGTTTCTTAAGCTACGTTTTGGGACGCAAAGTGGGCCTGAGCATGTGAGAGGCAGTGTTGCCAAATCCCCAGGAAGGAAAGTAGCTATTGCTGGTCCTAAAAGTAGCTAGAAGTCGCTAAATGACGTCATCACATAATTTTCATAATTGGCCAAGTGGATGTAATTGTGATTGACGCTGTAGGAGAGAGGAATAACGTCTCGGGAGAGACAAAAAGTGAGTAAAAAACACCCTAAGTATGTTTAGAACTACAATTGAACTTTCTTCTGTCGATTCTTGTCTTTTTTCTGAATACTCACTAAATATAGCGACAAAGTCGCTAAGTTGGCAACACTGGTGAGAGGTGGGTAGCGAGATATCAGTAATCAATGGTAATCACATACTATTTCTTCGTAACTATGATCATTCGAGGACAGTACATTTTTCATTTGGGTCTCGAGATGAATAAACTCAAGAACCTCTGACATGAATTCTTAAACTATGATTTGGGACCATAAGCGGTTATTAACATGTCATAGGTGGGTCGCGAGATATGAGTGAACATTCAGAATCATACACTATTTCTTCATAATGTTGGTCGTTCGAGGACACTGCATTTCTCATTTGGCTCTGGAGCTTAAAAATGGTAAAAACGTCTGAAACAGCAGATGAATCATTTCGTGTAAGTAATTAACCTACAATATGGTGGGGAACTTTGTCAAACGGCAGAGTTGCTGAGTTTCTTAGCTTGCATAGTAAGTCATAACTCATTCAAAAAACAACCCTTCTAAAATTACATTGCAGTGCCGAGACCCGGATTCGAACCGGGGTTGCTGCGACCACAACGCAGAGTACTAACCACTATACGATCACGGTCGGCTACAAGAGCTGGCTTTGTAAAGCCTACATAGGCTGTGAAAGTGATGTGCACAAGCTGGCTAAACTCTTTTCATTTTGGTCTCGATAATGAATAAACTGAAGAAACAGTGGAGCTTTACACAGTCGGTAGGTTTTTTCTCATTCAAAAAGTGCCCTTTTTCCGTGACATTGGAATATCTCAATTGCATCCTCCTCACGTCATCTCTAATTCTCTAAACCCATTGGTGAGAAAACCTCAGTGCCCTCCCCTCTGACCTTCTCCACCAATGTGAACAATAAAAAGGTACTGCTGAGATTTGAACTCAGGATCTCCTGTTTACTAGACAGGCACTTTAACCAACTAAGCCACAGCACCCATAAAAGTCATATATGTTGCAGATGTGAACACCCACACCTATTTGAATCAAACCAGTCTCATTAATTTAACCCACATCTCTGTCTAGCAAAATCACATCACAAAAGAGATGTCTTTTACTAATATTGGAAACGATACAGACACCTTCAATTGTCTAGCAACAGGGTTTCTTAAGCTACGTTTTGGGACGCTAAGTGGGCCTGAGCATGTGAGAGGCAGTGTTGCCAAATCCTCAGGAAGGAAAGTAGCTATTGCTGGTCCTAAAAGTAGCTAGAAGTCGCTAAATGACGTCATCACATAATTTTCATAATTGGCCAAGTGGATGTAATTGTGATTGACGCTGTAGGAGAGAGGAATAACGCCTCGGGAGAGACAAAAAGTGAGTAAAAAACACCCTAAGTATGTTTAGAACTACAATTGAACTTTCTTCTGTCGATTCTTGTCTTTTTTCTGAATACTCACTAAATATAGCGACAAAGTCGCTAAGTTGGCAACACTGGTGAGAGGTGGGTAGCGAGATATCAGTAATCAATGGTAATCACATACTATTTCTTCGTAACTATGATCATTCGAGGACAGTACATTTTTCATTTGGGTCTCGAGATGAATAAACTCAAGAACCTCTGACATGAATTCTTAAACTATGATTTGGGACCCAAAGCGGTTATTAACATGTAGGTAGGTAGGTGGGTCGCGAGATATGAGTGAACATTCAGAATCATATACTATTTCTTCATAATGTTGGTCGTTCGAGGACACTGCATTTCTCATTTGGCTCTCGAGCTTAAAAATTGTAAAAACGTCTGAAACAGCAGATGAATCATTTCGTGTAAGTAATTAACCTACAATATGGTGGGGAACTTTGTCAAACGGCAGAGTTGCTGAGTTTCTTAGCTTGCATAGCAAGTCTTAACTCATTCAAAAAACAACCCTTCTAAAATTACATTGCAGTGCCGTGACCCGGATTCGAACCGGGGTTGCTGCGACCACAACGCAGAGTACTAACCACTATACGATCACGGCCGGCTTCAAGAGGTGGCTTTGTAAAGCCTACATAGACTGTGAAAGTAATGTGCACAAGCTGGCTAAACTCTTTTCATTTTGGTCTCGATAATGAATAAACTGAAGAAACAATGGAGCTTTACACAGTCGGTAGGTTTTTTCTCATTCAAAAAGTGCCCTTTTTCCGTGACATTGGAATATCTCAATTGCATCCTCCTCACGTCATCTCTAATTCTCTAAACCCATTGGTGAGAAAACCTGAGTGCCCTCCCCTCTGACCTTCTCCACCAATGTGAACAATAAAAAGGTACTGCTGAGATTTGAACTCAGGATCTCCTGTTTACTAGACAGGCACTTTAACCAACTAAGCCACAGCACCCATAAAAGTCATATATGTTGCAGATGTGAACACCCACACCTATTTGAATCAAACCAGTCTCATTAATTTAACCCACATCTCTGTCTAGCAAAATCACATCACAAAAGAGATGTCTTTTGCTAATATTGGAAACGATACAGACACCTTCAATTGTCTAGCAACAGGGTTTCTTAAGCTACGTTTTGGGACGCTAAGTGGGCCTGAGCATGTGAGAGGCAGTGTTGCCAAATCCTCAGGAAGGAAAGTAGCTATTGCTGGTCCTAAAAGTAGCTAGAAGTCGCTAAATGACGTCATCACATAATTTTCATAATTGGCCAAGTGGATGTAATTGTGATTGACGCTGTAGGAGAGAGGAATAACGCCTCGGGAGAGACAAAAAGTGAGTAAAAAACACCCTAAGTATGTTTAGAACTACAATTGAACTTTCTTCTGTCGATTATTGTCTTTTTTCTGAATACTCACTAAATATAGCGACAGTCGCTAAGTTGGCAACACTGGTGAGAGGTGGGTAGCGAGATATCAGTAATCAATGGTAATCACATACTATTTCTTCGTAACTATGATCATTCGAGGACAGTACATTTTTCATTTGGGTCTCGAGATGAATAAACTCAAGAACCTCTGACATGAATTCTTAAACTATGATTTGGGACCCAAAGCGGTTATTAACATGTCATAGGTGGGTCGCGAGATATGAGTGAACATTCAGAATCATATACTATTTCTTCATAATGTTGGTCGTTCGAGGACACTGCATTTCTCATTTGGCTCTCGAGCTTAAAAATTGTAAAAACGTCTGAAACAGCAGATGAATCATTTCGTGTAAGTAATTAACCTACAATATGGTGGGGAACTTTGTCAAACGGCAGAGTTGCTGAGTTTCTTAGCTTGCATAGCAAGTCTTAACTCATTCAAAAAACAACCCTTCTAAAATTACATTGCAGTGCCGTGACCCGGATTCGAACCGGGGTTGCTGCGACCACAACGCAGAGTACTAACCACTATACGATCACGGCCGGCTTCAAGAGGTGGCTTTGTAAAGCCTACATAGACTGTGAAAGTAATGTGCACAAGCTGGCTAAACTCTTTTCATTTTGGTCTCGATAATGAATAAACTGAAGAAACAATGGAGCTTTACACAGTCGGTAGGTTTTTTCTCATTCAAAAAGTGCCCTTTTTCCGTGACATTGGAATATCTCAATTGCATCCTCCTCACGTCATCTCTAATTCTCTAAACCCATTGGTGAAAAAACCTGAGTGCCCTCCCCTCTGACCTTCTCCACCAATGTGAACAATAAAAAGGTACTGCTGAGATTTGAACTCAGGATCTCCTGTTTACTAGACAGGCACTTTAACCAACTAAGCCACAGCACCCATAAAAGTCATATATGTTGCAGATGTGAACACCCACACCTATTTGAATCAAACCAGTCTCATTAATTTAACCCACATCTCTGTCTAGCAAAATCACATCACAAAAGAGATGTCTTTTACTAATATTGGAAACGATACAGACACCTTCAATTGTCTAGCAACAGGGTTTCTTAAGCTACGTTTTGGGACGCTAAGTGGGCCTGAGCATGTGAGAGGCAGTGTTGCCAAATCCTCAGGAAGGAAAGTAGCTATTGCTGGTCCTAAAAGTAGCTAGAAGTCGCTAAATGACGTCATCACATAATTTTCATAATTGGCCAAGTGGATGTAATTGTGATTGACGCTGTAGGAGAGAGGAATAACGCCTCGGGAGAGACAAAAAGTGAGTAAAAAACACCCTAAGTATGTTTAGAACTACAATTGAACTTTCTTCTGTCGATTATTGTCTTTTTTCTGAATACTCACTAAATATAGCGACAGTCGCTAAGTTGGCAACACTGGTGAGAGGTGGGTAGCGAGATAATAGTAATCAATGGTAATCACATACTATTTCTTCGTAACTATGATCATTCGAGGACAGTACATTTTTCATTTGGGTCTCGAGATGAATAAACTCAAGAACCTCTGACATGAATTCTTAAACTATGATTTGGGACCCAAAGCGGTTATTAACATGTCATAGGTGGGTCGCGAGATATGAGTGAACATTCAGAATCATATACTATTTCTTCATAATGTTGGTCGTTCGAGGACACTGCATTTCTCATTTGGCTCTCGAGCTTAAAAATTGTAAAAACGTCTGAAACAGCAGATGAATCATTTCGTGTAAGTAATTAACCTACAATATGGTGGGGAACTTTGTCAAACGGCAGAGTTGCTGAGTTTCTTAGCTTGCATAGCAAGTCTTAACTCATTCAAAAAACAACCCTTCTAAAATTACATTGCAGTGCCGTGACCCGGGTTCGAACCGGGGTTGCTGCGACCACAACGCAGAGTACTAACCACTATACGATCACGGCCAGCTTCAAGAGGTGGCTTTGTAAAGCCTACATAGACTGTGAAAGTGATGTGCACAAGCTGGCTAAACTCTTTTCATTTTGGTCTCGATAATGAATAAACTGAAGAAACAATGGAGCTTTACACAGTCGGTAGGTTTTTTCTCATTCAAAAAGTGCCCTTTTTCCGTGACATTGGAATATCTCAATTGCATCCTCCTCACGTCATCTCTAATTCTCTAAACCCATTGGTGAGAAAACCTGAGTGCCCTCCCCTCTGACCTTCTCCACCAATGTGAACAATAAAAAGGTACTGCTGAGATTTGAACTCAGGATCTCCTGTTTACTAGACAGGCACTTTAACCAACTAAGCCACAGCACCCATAAAAGTCATATATGTTGCAGATGTGAACACCCACACCTATTTGAATCAAACCAGTCTCATTAATTTAACCCACATCTCTGTCTAGCAAAATCACATCACAAAAGAGATGTCTTTTACTAATATTGGAAACGATACAGACACCTTCAATTGTCTAGCAACAGGGTTTCTTAAGCTACGTTTTGGGACGCAAAGTGGGCCTGAGCATGTGAGAGGCAGTGTTGCCAAATCCTCAGGAAGGAAAGTAGCTATTGCTGGTCCTAAAAGTAGCTAGAAGTCGCTAAATGACGTCATCACATAATTTTCATAATTGGCCAAGTGGATGTAATTGTGATTGACGCTGTAGGAGAGAGGAATAACGCCTCGGGAGAGACAAAAAGTGAGTAAAAAACACCCTAAGTATGTTTAGAACTACAATTGAACTTTCTTCTGTCGATTCTTGTCTTTTTTCTGAATACTCACTAAATATAGCGACAAAGTCGCTAAGTTGGCAACACTGGTGAGAGGTGGGTAGCGAGATATCAGTAATCAATGGTAATCACATACTATTTCTTCGTAACTATGATCATTCGAGGACAGTACATTTTTCATTTGGGTCTCGAGATGAATAAACTCAAGAACCTCTGACATGAATTCTTAAACTATGATTTGGGACCCAAAGCGGTTATTAACATGTCATAGGTGGGTCGCGAGATATGAGTGAACATTCAGAATCATATACTATTTCTTCATAATGTTGGTCGTTCGAGGACACTGCATTTCTCATTTGGCTCTCGAGCTTAAAAATTGTAAAAACGTCTGAAACAGCAGATGAATCATTTCGTGTAAGTAATTAACCTACAATATGGTGGGGAACTTTGTCAAACGGCAGAGTTGCTGAGTTTCTTAGCTTGCATAGCAAGTCTTAACTCATTCAAAAAACAACCCTTCTAAAATTACATTGCAGTGCCGTGACCCGGGTTCGAACCGGGGTTGCTGCGACCACAACGCAGAGTACTAACCACTATACGATCACGGCCAGCTTCAAGAGGTGGCTTTGTAAAGCCTACATAGACTGTGAAAGTGATGTGCACAAGCTGGCTAAACTCTTTTCATTTTGGTCTCGATAATGAATAAACTGAAGAAACAATGGAGCTTTACACAGTCGGTAGGTTTTTTCTCATTCAAAAAGTGCCCTTTTTCCGTGACATTGGAATATCTCAATTGCATCCTCCTCACGTCATCTCTAATTCTCTAAACCCATTGGTGAGAAAACCTGAGTGCCCTCCCCTCTGACCTTCTCCACCAATGTGAACAATAAAAAGGTACTGCTGAGATTTGAACTCATGATCTCCTGTTTACTAGACAGGCACTTTAACCAACTAAGCCACAGCACCCATAAAAGTCATATATGTTGCAGATGTGAACACCCACACCTATTTGAATCAAACCAGTCTCATTAATTTAACCCACATCTCTGTCTAGCAAAATCACATCACAAAAGAGATGTCTTTTACTAATATTGGAAACGATACAGACACCTTCAATTGTCTAGCAACAGGGTTTCTTAAGCTACGTTTTGGGACGCTAAGTGGGCCTGAGCATGTGAGAGGCAGTGTTGCCAAATCCTCAGGAAGGAAAGTAGCTATTGCTGGTCCTAAAAGTAGCTAGAAGTCGCTAAATGACGTCATCACATAATTTTCATAATTGGCCAAGTGGATGTAATTGTGATTGACGCTGTAGGAGAGAGGAATAACGCCTCGGGAGAGACAAAAAGTGAGTAAAAAACACCCTAAGTATGTTTAGAACTACAATTGAACTTTCTTCTGTCGATTATTGTCTTTTTTCTGAATACTCACTAAATATAGCGACAGTCGCTAAGTTGGCAACACTGGTGAGAGGTGGGTAGCGAGATAATAGTAATCAATGGTAATCACATACTATTTCTTCGTAACTATGATCATTCGAGGACAGTACATTTTTCATTTGGGTCTCGAGATGAATAAACTCAAGAACCTCTGACATGAATTCTTAAACTATGATTTGGGACCCAAAGCGGTTATTAACATGTCATAGGTGGGTCGCGAGATATGAGTGAACATTCAGAATCATATACTATTTCTTCATAATGTTGGTCGTTCGAGGACACTGCATTTCTCATTTGGCTCTCGAGCTTAAAAATTGTAAAAACGTCTGAAACAGCAGATGAATGATTTCGTGTAAGTAATTAACCTACAATATGGTGGGGAACTTTGTCAAACGGCAGAGTTGCTGAGTTTCTTAGCTTGCATAGCAAGTCTTAACTCATTCAAAAAACAACCCTTCTAAAATTGTATTGCAGTGCCGTGACACGGATTCGAACCGGGGTTGCTGCGACCACAACGCAGAGTACTAACCACTATACGATCACGGCCGGCTACAAGAGCTGGCTTTGTAAAGCCTACATAGGCTGTGAAAGTGATGTGCACAAGCTGGCTAAACTCTTTTCATTTTGGTCTCGATAATGAATAAACTGAAGAAACAGTGGAGCTTTACACAGTCGGTAGGTTTTTTCTCATTCAAAAAGTGCCCTTTTTCCGTGACATTGGAATATCTCAATTGCATCCTCCTCACGTCATCTCTAATTCTCTAAACCCATTGGTGAGAAAACCTGAGTGCCCTCCCCTCTGACCTTCTCCACCAATGTGAACAATAAAAAGGTACTGCTGAGATTTGAACTCAGGATCTCCTGTTTACTAGACAGGCACTTTAACCAACTAAGCCACAGCACCCATAAAAGTCACATATGTTGCAGATGTGAACACCCACACCTATTTGAATCAAACCAGTCTCATTAATTTAACCCACATCTCTGTCTAGCAAAATCACATCACAAAAGAGATGTCTTTTACTAATATTGGAAACGATACAGACACCTTCAATTGTCTAGCAACAGGGTTTCTTAAGCTACGTTTTGGGACGCAAAGTGGGCCTGAGCATGTGAGAGGCAGTGTTGCCAAATCCTCAGGAAGGAAAGTAGCTATTGCTGGTCCTAAAAGTAGCTAGAAGTCGCTAAATGACGTCATCACATAATTTTCATAATTGGCCAAGTGGATGTAATTGTGATTGACGCTGTAGGAGAGAGGAATAACGCCTCGGGAGAGACAAAAAGTGAGTAAAAAAAAACCCTAAGTATGTTTAGAACTACAATTGAACTTTCTTCTGTCGATTCTTGTCTTTTTTCTGAATACTCACTAAATATAGCGACAAAGTCGCTAAGTTGGCAACACTGGTGAGAGGTGGGTAGCGAGATATCAGTAATCAATGGTAATCACATACTATTTCTTCGTAACTATGATCATTCGAGGACAGTACATTTTTCATTTGGGTCTCGAGATGAATAAACTCAAGAACCTCTGACATGAATTCTTAAACTATGATTTGGGACCCAAAGCGGTTATTAACATGTCATAGGTGGGTCGCGAGATATGAGTGAACATTCAGAATCATATACTATTTCTTCATAATGTTGGTCGTTCGAGGACACTGCATTTCTCATTTGGCTCTCGAGCTTAAAAATGGTAAAAACGTCTGAAACAGCAGATGAATGATTTCGTGTAAGTAATTAACCTACAATATGGTGGGGAACTTTGTCAAACGGCAGAGTTGCTGAGTTTCTTAGCTTGCATAGCAAGTCTTAACTCATTCAAAAAACAACCCTTCTAAAATTACATTGCAGTGCCGTGACCCGGATTCAAACCGGGGTTGCTGCGACCACAACGCAGAGTACTAACCACTATACGATCACGGCCGGCTTCAAGATGTGGCTTTGTAAAGCCTACATAGACTGTGAAAGTGATGTGCACAAGCTGGCTAAACTCTTTTCATTTTGGTCTCGATAATGAATAAACTGAAGAAACAATGGAGCTTTACACAGTCGGTAGGTTTTTTCTCATTCAAAAAGTGCCCTTTTTCCGTGACATTGGAATATCTCAATTGCATCCTCCTCACGTCATCTCTAATTCTCTAAACCCATTGGTGAGAAAACCTGAGTGCCCTCCCCTCTGACCTTCTCCACCAATGTGAACAATAAAAAGGTACTGCTGAGATTTGAACTCAGGATCTCCTGTTTACTAGACAGGCACTTTAACCAACTAAGCCACAGCACCCATAAAAGTCATATATGTTGCAGATGTGAACACCCACACCTATTTGAATCAAACCAGTCTCATTAATTTAACCCACATCTCTGTCTAGCAAAATCACATCACAAAAGAGATGTCTTTTACTAATATTGGAAACGATACAGACACCTTCAATTGTCTAGCAACAGGGTTTCTTAAGCTACGTTTTGGGACGCTAAGTGGGCCTGAGCATGTGAGAGGCAGTGTTGCCAAATCCTCAGGAAGGAAAGTAGCTATTGCTGGTCCTAAAAGTAGCTAGAAGTCGCTAAATGACGTCATCACATAATTTTTATAATTGGCCAAGTGGATGTAATTGTGATTGACGCTGTAGGAGAGAGGAATAACGCCTCGGGAGAGACAAAAAGTGAGTAAAAAACACCCTAAGTATGTTTAGAACTACAATTGAACTTTCTTCTGTCGATTCTTGTCTTTTTTCTGAATACTCACTAAATATAGCGACAGTCGCTAAGTTGGCAACACTGGTGAGAGGTGGGTAGCGAGATAATAGTAATCAATGGTAATCACATACTATTTCTTCGTAACTATGATCATTCGAGGACAGTACATTTTTCATTTGGGTCTCGAGATGAATAAACTCAAGAACCTCTGACATGAATTCTTAAACTATGATTTGGGACCCAAAGCGGTTATTAACATGTCATAGGTGGGTCGCGAGATATGAGTGAACATTCAGAATCATATACTATTTCTTCATAATGTTGGTCGTTCGAGGACACTGCATTTCTCATTTGGCTCTCGAGCTTAAAAATGGTAAAAACGTCTGAAACAGCAGATGAATGATTTCGTGTAAGTAATTAACCTACAATATGGTGGGGAACTTTGTCAAACGGCAGAGTTGCTGAGTTTCTTAGCTTGCATAGCAAGTCTTAACTCATTCAAAAAACAACCCTTCTAAAATTACATTGCAGTGCCGTGACCCGGATTCAAACCGGGGTTGCTGCGACCACAACGCAGAGTACTAACCACTATACGATCACAGCCGGCTTCAAGATGTGGCTTTGTAAAGCCTACATAGACTGTGAAAGTGATGTGCACAAGCTGGCTAAACTCTTTTCATTTTGGTCTCGATAATGAATAAACTGAAGAAACAATGGAGCTTTACACAGTCGGTAGGTTTTTTCTCATTCAAAAAGTGCCCTTTTTCCGTGACATTGGAATATCTCAATTGCATCCTCCTCACGTCATCTCTAATTCTCTAAACCCATTGGTGAGAAAACCTGAGTGCCCTCCCCTCTGACCTTCTCCACCAATGTGAACAATAAAAAGGTACTGCTGAGATTTGAACTCAGGATCTCCTGTTTACTAGACAGGCACTTTAACCAACTAAGCCACAGCACCCATAAAAGTCATATATGTTGCAGATGTGAACACCCACACCTATTTGAATCAAACCAGTCTCATTAATTTAACCCACATCTCTGTCTAGCAAAATCACATCACAAAAGAGATGTCTTTTACTAATATTGGAAACGATACAGACACCTTCAATTGTCTAGCAACAGGGTTTCTTAAGCTACGTTTTGGGACGCTAAGTGGGCCTGAGCATGTGAGAGGCAGTGTTGCCAAATCCTCAGGAAGGAAAGTAGCTATTGCTGGTCCTAAAAGTAGCTAGAAGTCGCTAAATGACGTCATCACATAATTTTCATAATTGGCCAAGTGGATGTAATTGTGATTGACGCTGTAGGAGAGAGGAATAACGCCTCGGGAGAGACAAAAAGTGAGTAAAAAACACCCTAAGTATGTTTAGAACTACAATTGAACTTTCTTCTGTCGATTATTGTCTTTTTTCTGAATACTCACTAAATATAGCGACAGTCGCTAAGTTGGCAACACTGGTGAGAGGTGGGTAGCGAGATAATAGTAATCAATGGTAATCACATACTATTTCTTCGTAACTATGATCATTCGAGGACAGTACATTTTTCATTTGGGTCTCGAGATGAATAAACTCAAGAACCTCTGACATGAATTCTTAAACTATGATTTGGGACCCAAAGCGGTTATTAACATGTCATAGGTGGGTCGCGAGATATGAGTGAACATTCAGAATCATATACTATTTCTTCATAATGTTGGTCGTTCGAGGTCACTGCATTTCTCATTTGGCTCTCGAGCTTAAAAATTGTAAAAACGTCTGAAACAGCAGATGAATGATTTCGTGTAAGTAATTAACCTACAATATGGTGGGGAACTTTGTCAAACGGCAGAGTTGCTGAGTTTCTTAGCTTGCATAGCAAGTCTTAACTCATTCAAAAAACAACCCTTCTAAAATTGTATTGCAGTGCCGTGACCCGGATTCGAACCGGGGTTGCTGCGACCACAACGCAGAGTACTAACCACTATACGATCACGGCCGGCTTCAAGAGGTGGCTTTGTAAAGCCTACATAGACTGTGAAAGTGATGTGCACAAGCTGGCTAAACTCTTTTCATTTTGGTCTCGATAATGAATAAACTGAAGAAACAGTGGAGCTTTACACAGTCGGTAGGTTTTTTCTCATTCAAAAAGTGCCCTTTTTCCGTGACATTGGAATATCTCAATTGCATCCTCCTCACGTCATCTCTAATTCTCTAAACCCATTGGTGACAAAACCTGAGTGCCCTCCCCTCTGACCTTCTCCACCAATGTGAACAATAAAAAGGTACTGCTGAGATTTGAACTCAGGATCTCCTGTTTACTAGACAGGCACTTTAACCAACTAAGCCACAGCACCCATAAAAGTCACATATGTTGCAGATGTGAACACCCACACCTATTTGAATCAAACCAGTCTCATTAATTTAACCCACATCTCTGTCTAGCAAAATCACATCACAAAAGAGATGTCTTTTACTAATATTGGAAACGATACAGACACCTTCAATTGTCTAGCAACAGGGTTTCTTAAGCTACGTTTTGGGACGCAAAGTGGGCCTGAGCATGTGAGAGGCAGTGTTGCCAAATCCTCAGGAAGGAAAGTAGCTATTGCTGGTCCTAAAAGTAGCTAGAAGTCGCTAAATGACGTCATCACATAATTTTCATAATTGGCCAAGTGGATGTAATTGTGATTGACGCTGTAGGAGAGAGGAATAACGCCTCGGGAGAGACAAAAAGTGAGTAAAAAAACACCCTAAGTATGTTTAGAACTACAATTGAACTTTCTTCTGTCGATTCTTGTCTTTTTTCTGAATACTCACTAAATATAGCGACAAAGTCGCTAAGTTGGCAACACTGGTGAGAGGTGGGTAGCGAGATATCAGTAATCAATGGTAATCACATACTATTTCTTCGTAACTATGATCATTCGAGGACAGTACATTTTTCATTTGGGTCTCGAGATGAATAAACTCAAGAACCTCTGACATGAATTCTTAAACTATGATTTGGGACCCAAAGCGGTTATTAACATGTCATAGGTGGGTCGCGAGATATGAGTGAACATTCAGAATCATATACTATTTCTTCATAATGTTGGTCGTTCGAGGACACTGCATTTCTCATTTGGCTCTCGAGCTTAAAAATGGTAAAAACGTCTGAAACAGCAGATGAATGATTTCGTGTAAGTAATTAACCTACAATATGGTGGGGAACTTTGTCAAACGGCAGAGTTGCTGAGTTTCTTAGCTTGCATAGCAAGTCTTAACTCATTCAAAAAACAACCCTTCTAAAATTACATTGCAGTGCCGTGACCCGGATTCAAACCGGGGTTGCTGCGACCACAACGCAGAGTACTAACCACTATACGATCACGGCCGGCTTCAAGATGTGGCTTTGTAAAGCCTACATAGACTGTGAAAGTGATGTGCACAAGCTGGCTAAACTCTTTTCATTTTGGTCTCGATAATGAATAAACTGAAGAAACAATGGAGCTTTACACAGTCGGTAGGTTTTTTCTCATTCAAAAAGTGCCCTTTTTCCGTGACATTGGAATATCTCAATTGCATCCTCCTCACGTCATCTCTAATTCTCTAAACCCATTGGTGAGAAAACCTGAGTGCCCTCCCCTCTGACCTTCTCCACCAATGTGAACAATAAAAAGGTACTGCTGAGATTTGAACTCAGGATCTCCTGTTTACTAGACAGGCACTTTAACCAACTAAGCCACAGCACCCATAAAAGTCATATATGTTGCAGATGTGAACACCCACACCTATTTGAATCAAACCAGTCTCATTAATTTAACCCACATCTCTGTCTAGCAAAATCACATCACAAAAGAGATGTCTTTTACTAATATTGGAAACGATACAGACACCTTCAATTGTCTAGCAACAGGGTTTCTTAAGCTACGTTTTGGGACGCTAAGTGGGCCTGAGCATGTGAGAGGCAGTGTTGCCAAATCCTCAGGAAGGAAAGTAGCTATTGCTGGTCCTAAAAGTAGCTAGAAGTCGCTAAATGACGTCATCACATAATTTTCATAATTGGCCAAGTGGATGTAATTGTGATTGACGCTGTAGGAGAGAGGAATAACGCCTCGGGAGAGACAAAAAGTGAGTAAAAAACACCCTAAGTATGTTTAGAACTACAATTGAACTTTCTTCTGTCGATTATTGTCTTTTTTCTGAATACTCACTAAATATAGCGACAGTCGCTAAGTTGGCAACACTGGTGAGAGGTGGGTAGCGAGATAATAGTAATCAATGGTAATCACATACTATTTCTTCGTAACTATGATCATTCGAGGACAGTACATTTTTCATTTGGGTCTCGAGATGAATAAACTCAAGAACCTCTGACATGAATTCTTAAACTATGATTTGGGACCCAAAGCGGTTATTAACATGTCATAGGTGGGTCGCGAGATATGAGTGAACATTCAGAATCATATACTATTTCTTCATAATGTTGGTCGTTCGAGGTCACTGCATTTCTCATTTGGCTCTCGAGCTTAAAAATTGTAAAAACGTCTGAAACAGCAGATGAATGATTTCGTGTAAGTAATTAACCTACAATATGGTGGGGAACTTTGTCAAACGGCAGAGTTGCTGAGTTTCTTAGCTTGCATAGCAAGTCTTAACTCATTCAAAAAACAACCCTTCTAAAATTGTATTGCAGTGCCGTGACCCGGATTCGAACCGGGGTTGCTGCGACCACAACGCAGAGTACTAACCACTATACGATCACGGCCGGCTTCAAGAGGTGGCTTTGTAAAGCCTACATAGACTGTGAAAGTGATGTGCACAAGCTGGCTAAACTCTTTTCATTTTGGTCTCGATAATGAATAAACTGAAGAAACAATGGAGCTTTACACAGTCGGTAGGTTTTTTCTCATTCAAAAAGTGCCCTTTTTCCGTGACATTGGAATATCTCAATTGCATCCTCCTCACGTCATCTCTAATTCTCTAAACCCATTGGTGAGAAAACCTGAGTGCCCTCCCCTCTGACCTTCTCCACCAATGTGAACAATAAAAAGGTACTGCTGAGATTTGAACTCAGGATCTCCTGTTTACTAGACAGGCACTTTAACCAACTAAGCCACAGCACCCATAAAAGTCATATATGTTGCAGATGTGAACACCCACACCTATTTGAATCAAACCAGTCTCATTAATTTAACCCACATCTCTGTCTAGCAAAATCACATCACAAAAGAGATGTCTTTTACTAATATTGGAAACGATACAGACACCTTCAATTGTCTAGCAACAGGGTTTCTTAAGCTACGTTTTGGGACGCTAAGTGGGCCTGAGCATGTGAGAGGCAGTGTTGCCAAATCCTCAGGAAGGAAAGTAGCTATTGCTGGTCCTAAAAGTAGCTAGAAGTCGCTAAATGACGTCATCACATAATTTTCATAATTGGCCAAGTGGATGTAATTGTGATTGACGCTGTAGGAGAGAGGAATAACGCCTCGGGAGAGACAAAAAGTGAGTAAAAAACACCCTAAGTATGTTTAGAACTACAATTGAACTTTCTTCTGTCGATTATTGTCTTTTTTCTGAATACTCACTAAATATAGCGACAGTCGCTAAGTTGGCAACACTGGTGAGAGGTGGGTAGCGAGATAATAGTAATCAATGGTAATCACATACTATTTCTTCGTAACTATGATCATTCGAGGACAGTACATTTTTCATTTGGGTCTCGAGATGAATAAACTCAAGAACCTCTGACATGAATTCTTAAACTATGATTTGGGACCCAAAGCGGTTATTAACATGTCATAGGTGGGTCGCGAGATATGAGTGAACATTCAGAATCATATACTATTTCTTCATAATGTTGGTCGTTCGAGGACACTGCATTTCTCATTTGGCTCTCGAGCTTAAAAATTGTAAAAACGTCTGAAACAGCAGATGAATGATTTCGTGTAAGTAATTAACCTACAATATGGTGGGGAACTTTGTCAAACGGCAGAGTTGCTGAGTTTCTTAGCTTGCATAGCAAGTCTTAACTCATTCAAAAAACAACCCTTCTAAAATTGTATTGCAGTGCCGTGACCCGGATTCGAACCGGGGTTGCTGCGACCACAACGCAGAGCACTAACCACTATACGATCACGGCCGGCTTCAAGAGGTGGCTTTGTAAAGCCTACATAGACTGTGAAAGTGATGTGCACAAGCTGGCTAAACTCTTTTCATTTTGGTCTCGATAATGAATAAACTGAAGAAACAATGGAGCTTTACACAGTCGGTAGGTTTTTTCTCATTCAAAAAGTGCCCTTTTTCCGTGACATTGGAATATCTCAATTGCATCCTCCTCACGTCATCTCTAATTCTCTAAACCCATTGGTGAGAAAACCTGAGTGCCCTCCCCTCTGACCTTCTCCACCAATGTGAACAATAAAAAGGTACTGCTGAGATTTGAACTCAGGATCTCCTGTTTACTAGACAGGCACTTTAACCAACTAAGCCACAGCACCCATAAAAGTCATATATGTTGCAGATGTGAACACCCACACCTATTTGAATCAAACCAGTCTCATTAATTTAACCCACATCTCTGTCTAGCAAAATCACATCACAAAAGAGATGTCTTTTACTAATATTGGAAACGATACAGACACCTTCAATTGTCTAGCAACAGGGTTTCTTAAGCTACGTTTTGGGACGCAAAGTGGGCCTGAGCATGTGAGAGGCAGTGTTGCCAAATCCTCAGGAAGGAAAGTAGCTATTGCTGGTCCTAAAAGTAGCTAGAAGTCGCTAAATGACGTCATCACATAATTTTCATAATTGGCCAAGTGGATGTAATTGTGATTGACGCTGTAGGAGAGAGGAATAACGCCTCGGGAGAGACAAAAAGTGAGTAAAAAACACCCTAAGTATGTTTAGAACTACAATTGAACTTTCTTCTGTCGATTCTTGTCTTTTTTCTGAATACTCACTAAATATAGCGACAAAGTCGCTAAGTTGGCAACACTGGTGAGAGGTGGGTAGCGAGATATCAGTAATCAATGGTAATCACATACTATTTCTTCGTAACTATGATCATTCGAGGACAGTACATTTTTCATTTGGGTCTCGAGATGAATAAACTCAAGAACCTCTGACATGAATTCTTAAACTATGATTTGGGACCCAAAGCGGTTATTAACATGTCATAGGTGGGTCGCGAGATATGAGTGAACATTCAGAATCATACACTATTTCTTCATAATGTTGGTCGTTCGAGGACACTGCATTTCTCATTTGGCTCTCGAGCTTAAAAATGGTAAAAACGTCTGAAACAGCAGATGAATCATTTCGTGTAAGTAATTAACCTACAATATGGTGGGGAACTTTGTCAAACGGCAGAGTTGCTGAGTTTCTTAGCTTGCATAGTAAGTCTTAACTCATTCAAAAAACAACCCTTCTAAAATTTCATTGCAGTGCCGTGACCCGGATTCAAACCTGGGTTGCTGCGACCACAACGCAGAGTACTAACCACTATACGATCACGGCCGGCTACAAGAGCTGGCTTTGTAAAGCCTACATAGGCTGTGAAAGTGATGTGCACAAGCTGGCTAAACTCTTTTCATTTTGGTCTCGATAATGAATAAACTGAAGAAACAGTGGAGCTTTACACAGTCGGTAGATTTTTTCTCATTCAAAAAGTGCCCTTTTTCCGTGACATTGGAATATCTCAATTGCATCCTCCTCACGTCATCTCTAATTCTCTAAACCCATTGGTGAGAAAACCTGAGTGCCCTCCCCTCTGACCTTCTCCACCAATGTGAACAATAAAAAGGTACTGCTGAGATTTGAACTCAGGATCTCCTGTTTACTAGACAGGCACTTTAACCAACTAAGCCACAGCACCCATAAAAGTCATATATGTTGCAGATGTGAACACCCACACCTATTTGAATCAAACCAGTCTCATTAATTTAACCCACATCTCTGTCTAGCAAAATCACATCACAAAAGAGATGTCTTTTACTAATATTGGAAACGATACAGACACCTTCAATTGTCTAGCAACAGGGTTTCTTAAGCTACGTTTTGGGACGCAAAGTGGGCCTGAGCATGTGAGAGGCAGTGTTGCCAAATCCTCAGGAAGGAAAGTAGCTATTGCTGGTCCTAAAAGTAGCTAGAAGTCGCTAAATGACGTCATCACATAATTTTCATAATTGGCCAAGTGGATGTAATTGTGATTGACGCTGTAGGAGAGAGGAATAACGTCTCGGGAGAGACAGAAAGTGAGTAAAAAACACCCTAAGTATGTTTAGAACTACAATTGAACTTTCTTCTGTCGATTCTTGTCTTTTTTCTGAATACTCACTAAATATAGCGACAAAGTCGCTAAGTTGGCAACACTGGTGAGAGGTGGGTAGCGAGATATCAGTAATCAATGGTAATCACATACTATTTCTTCGTAACTATGATCATTCGAGGACAGTACATTTTTCATTTGGGTCTCGAGATGAATAAACTCAAGAACCTCTGACATGAATTCTTAAACTATGATTTGGGACCCAAAGCGGTTATTAACATGTCATAGGTGGGTCGCGAGATATGAGTGAACATTCAGAATCATATACTATTTCTTCATAATGTTGGTCGTTCGAGGACACTGCATTTCTCATTTGGCTCTCGAGCTTAAAAATGGTAAAAACGTCTGAAACAGCAGATGAATGATTTCGTGTAAGTAATTAACCTACAATATGGTGGGGAACTTTGTCAAACGGCAGAGTTGCTGAGTTTCTTAGCTTGCATAGCAAGTCTTAACTCATTCAAAAAACAACCCTTCTAAAATTACATTGCAGTGCCGTGACCCGGATTCAAACCGGGGTTGCTGCGACCACAACGCAGAGTACTAACCACTATACGATCACGGCCGGCTTCAAGATGTGGCTTTGTAAAGCCTACATAGACTGTGAAAGTGATGTGCACAAGCTGGCTAAACTCTTTTCATTTTGGTCTCGATAATGAATAAACTGAAGAAACAATGGAGCTTTACACAGTCGGTAGGTTTTTTCTCATTCAAAAAGTGCCCTTTTTCCGTGACATTGGAATATCTCAATTGCATCCTCCTCACGTCATCTCTAATTCTCTAAACCCATTGGTGAGAAAACCTGAGTGCCCTCCCCTCTGACCTTCTCCACCAATGTGAACAATAAAAAGGTACTGCTGAGATTTGAACTCAGGATCTCCTGTTTACTAGACAGGCACTTTAACCAACTAAGCCACAGCACCCATAAAAGTAATATATGTTGCAGATGTGAACACCCACACCTATTTGAATCAAACCAGTCTCATTAATTTAACCCACATCTCTGTCTAGCAAAATCACATCACAAAAGAGATGTCTTTTACTAATATTGGAAACGATACAGACACCTTCAATTGTCTAGCAACAGGGTTTCTTAAGCTACGTTTTGGGACGCTAAGTGGGCCTGAGCATGTGAGAGGCAGTGTTGCCAAATCCTCAGGAAGGAAAGTAGCTATTGCTGGTCCTAAAAGTAGCTAGAAGTCGCTAAATGACGTCATCACATAATTTTCATAATTGGCCAAGTGGATGTAATTGTGATTGACGCTGTAGGAGAGAGGAATAACGCCTCGGGAGAGACAAAAAGTGAGTAAAAAACACCCTAAGTATGTTTAGAACTACAATTGAACTTTCTTCTGTCGATTATTGTCTTTTTTCTGAATACTCACTAAATATAGCGACAGTCGCTAAGTTGGCAACACTGGTGAGAGGTGGGTAGCGAGATAATAGTAATCAATGGTAATCACATACTATTTCTTCGTAACTATGATCATTCGAGGACAGTACATTTTTCATTTGGGTCTCGAGATGAATAAACTCAAGAACCTCTGACATGAATTCTTAAACTATGATTTGGGACCCAAAGCGGTTATTAACATGTCATAGGTGGGTCGCGAGATATGAGTGAACATTCAGAATCATATACTATTTCTTCATAATGTTGGTCGTTCGAGGTCACTGCATTTCTCATTTGGCTCTCGAGCTTAAAAATTGTAAAAACGTCTGAAACAGCAGATGAATGATTTCGTGTAAGTAATTAACCTACAATATGGTGGGGAACTTTGTCAAACGGCAGAGTTGCTGAGTTTCTTAGCTTGCATAGCAAGTCTTAACTCATTCAAAAAACAACCCTTCTAAAATTGTATTGCAGTGCCGTGACCCGGATTCGAACCGGGGTTGCTGCGACCACAACGCAGAGTACTAACCACTATACGATCACGGCCGGCTTCAAGAGGTGGCTTTGTAAAGCCTACATAGACTGTGAAAGTGATGTGCACAAGCTGGCTAAACTCTTTTCATTTTGGTCTCGATAATGAATAAACTGAAGAAACAATGGAGCTTTACACAGTCGGTAGGTTTTTTCTCATTCAAAAAGTGCCCTTTTTCCGTGACATTGGAATATCTCAATTGCATCCTCCTCACGTCATCTCTAATTCTCTAAACCCATTGGTGAGAAAACCTGAGTGCCCTCCCCTCTGACCTTCTCCACCAATGTGAACAATAAAAAGGTACTGCTGAGATTTGAACTCAGGATCTCCTGTTTACTAGACAGGCACTTTAACCAACTAAGCCACAGCACCCATAAAAGTCATATATGTTGCAGATGTGAACACCCACACCTATTTGAATCAAACCAGTCTCATTAATTTAACCCACATCTCTGTCTAGCAAAATCACATCACAAAAGAGATGTCTTTTACTAATATTGGAAACGATACAGACACCTTCAATTGTCTAGCAACAGGGTTTCTTAAGCTACGTTTTGGGACGCTAAGTGGGCCTGAGCATGTGAGAGGCAGTGTTGCCAAATCCTCAGGAAGGAAAGTAGCTATTGCTGGTCCTAAAAGTAGCTAGAAGTCGCTAAATGACGTCATCACATAATTTTCATAATTGGCCAAGTGGATGTAATTGTGATTGACGCTGTAGGAGAGAGGAATAACGCCTCGGGAGAGACAAAAAGTGAGTAAAAAACACCCTAAGTATGTTTAGAACTACAATTGAACTTTCTTCTGTCGATTATTGTCTTTTTTCTGAATACTCACTAAATATAGCGACAGTCGCTAAGTTGGCAACACTGGTGAGAGGTGGGTAGCGAGATAATAGTAATCAATGGTAATCACATACTATTTCTTCGTAACTATGATCATTCGAGGACAGTACATTTTTCATTTGGGTCTCGAGATGAATAAACTCAAGAACCTCTGACATGAATTCTTAAACTATGATTTGGGACCCAAAGCGGTTATTAACATGTCATAGGTGGGTCGCGAGATATGAGTGAACATTCAGAATCATATACTATTTCTTCATAATGTTGGTCGTTCGAGGTCACTGCATTTCTCATTTGGCTCTCGAGCTTAAAAATTGTAAAAACGTCTGAAACAGCAGATGAATGATTTCGTGTAAGTAATTAACCTACAATATGGTGGGGAACTTTGTCAAACGGCAGAGTTGCTGAGTTTCTTAGCTTGCATAGCAAGTCTTAACTCATTCAAAAAACAACCCTTCTAAAATTGTATTGCAGTGCCGTGACCCGGATTCGAACCGGGGTTGCTGCGACCACAACGCAGAGTACTAACCACTATACGATCACGGCCGGCTTCAAGAGGTGGCTTTGTAAAGCCTACATAGACTGTGAAAGTGATGTGCACAAGCTGGCTAAACTCTTTTCATTTTGGTCTCGATAATGAATAAACTGAAGAAACAATGGAGCTTTACACAGTCGGTAGGTTTTTTCTCATTCAAAAAGTGCCCTTTTTCCGTGACATTGGAATATCTCAATTGCATCCTCCTCACGTCATCTCTAATTCTCTAAACCCATTGGTGAGAAAACCTGAGTGCCCTCCCCTCTGACCTTCTCCACCAATGTGAACAATAAAAAGGTACTGCTGAGATTTGAACTCAGGATCTCCTGTTTACTAGACAGGCACTTTAACCAACTAAGCCACAGCACCCATAAAAGTCATATATGTTGCAGATGTGAACACCCACACCTATTTGAATCAAACCAGTCTCATTAATTTAACCCACATCTCTGTCTAGCAAAATCACATCACAAAAGAGATGTCTTTTACTAATATTGGAAACGATACAGACACCTTCAATTGTCTAGCAACAGGGTTTCTTAAGCTACGTTTTGGGACGCAAAGTGGGCCTGAGCATGTGAGAGGCAGTGTTGCCAAATCCTCAGGAAGGAAAGTAGCTATTGCTGGTCCTAAAAGTAGCTAGAAGTCGCTAAATGACGTCATCACATAATTTTCATAATTGGCCAAGTGGATGTAATTGTGATTGACGCTGTAGGAGAGAGGAATAACGCCTCGGGAGAGACAAAAAGTGAGTAAAAAACACCCTAAGTATGTTTAGAACTACAATTGAACTTTCTTCTGTCGATTCTTGTCTTTTTTCTGAATACTCACTAAATATAGCGACAAAGTCGCTAAGTTGGCAACACTGGTGAGAGGTGGGTAGCGAGATATCAGTAATCAATGGTAATCACATACTATTTCTTCGTAACTATGATCATTCGAGGACAGTACATTTTTCATTTGGGTCTCGAGATGAATAAACTCAAGAACCTCTGACATGAATTCTTAAACTATGATTTGGGACCCAAAGCGGTTATTAACATGTCATAGGTGGGTCGCGAGATATGAGTGAACATTCAGAATCATATACTATTTCTTCATAATGTTGGTCGTTCGAGGACACTGCATTTCTCATTTGGCTCTGGAGCTTAAAAATGGTAAAAACGTCTGAAACAGCAGATGAATCATTTCGTGTAAGTAATTAACCTACAGTATGGTGGGGAACTTTGTCAAACGGCAGAGTTGCTGAGTTTCTTAGCTTGCATAGTAAGTCATAACTCATTCAAAAAACAACCCTTCTAAAATTACATTGCAGTGCCGTGACCCGGATTCGAACCGGGGTTGCTGCGACCACAACGCAGAGTACTAACCACTGTACGATCACGGCCGGCTACAAGAGCTGGCCTTGTAAAGCCTACATAGGCTGTGAAAGTGATGTGCACAAGCTGGCTAAACTCTTTTCATTTTGGTCTCGATAATGAATAAACTGAAGAAACAGTGGAGCTTTACACAGTCGGTAGGTTTTTTCTCATTCAAAAAGTGCCCTTTTTCCGTGACATTGGAATATCTCAATTGCATCCTCCTCACGTCATCTCTAATTCTCTAAACCCATTGGTGACAAAACCTGAGTGCCCTCCCCTCTGACCTTCTCCACCAATGTGAACAATAAAAAGGTACTGCTGAGATTTGAACTCAGGATCTCCTGTTTACTAGACAGGCACTTTAACCAACTAAGCCACAGCACCCATAAAAGTCACATATGTTGCAGATGTGAACACCCACACCTATTTGAATCAAACCAGTCTCATTAATTTAACCCACATCTCTGTCTAGCAAAATCACATCACAAAAGAGATGTCTTTTACTAATATTGGAAACGATACAGACACCTTCAATTGTCTAGCAACAGGGTTTCTTAAGCTACGTTTTGGGACGCAAAGTGGGCCTGAGCATGTGAGAGGCAGTGTTGCCAAATCCTCAGGAAGGAAAGTAGCTATTGCTGGTCCTAAAAGTAGCTAGAAGTCGCTAAATGACGTCATCACATAATTTTCATAATTGGCCAAGTGGATGTAATTGTGATTGACGCTGTAGGAGAGAGGAATAACGCCTCGGGAGAGACAAAAAGTGAGTAAAAAAACACCCTAAGTATGTTTAGAACTACAATTGAACTTTCTTCTGTCGATTCTTGTCTTTTTTCTGAATACTCACTAAATATAGCGACAAAGTCGCTAAGTTGGCAACACTGGTGAGAGGTGGGTAGCGAGATATCAGTAATCAATGGTAATCACATACTATTTCTTCGTAACTATGATCATTCGAGGACAGTACATTTTTCATTTGGGTCTCGAGATGAATAAACTCAAGAACCTCTGACATGAATTCTTAAACTATGATTTGGGACCCAAAGCGGTTATTAACATGTCATAGGTGGGTCGCGAGATATGAGTGAACATTCAGAATCATATACTATTTCTTCATAATGTTGGTCGTTCGAGGACACTGCATTTCTCATTTGGCTCTCGAGCTTAAAAATGGTAAAAACGTCTGAAACAGCAGATGAATGATTTCGTGTAAGTAATTAACCTACAATATGGTGGGGAACTTTGTCAAACGGCAGAGTTGCTGAGTTTCTTAGCTTGCATAGCAAGTCTTAACTCATTCAAAAAACAACCCTTCTAAAATTACATTGCAGTGCCGTGACCCGGATTCGAAGCGGGGTTGCTGCGACCACAACGCAGAGTACTAACCACTATACGATCACGGCCGGCTACAAGAGCTGGCTTTGTAAAGCCTACATAGGCTGTGAAAGTGATGTGCACAAGCTGCCTAAACTCTTTTCATTTTGGTCTCGATAATGAATAAACTGAAGAAACAGTGGAGCTTTACACAGTCGGTAGGTTTTTTCTCATTCAAAAAGTGCCCTTTTTCCGTGACATTGGAATATCTCAATTGCATCCTCCTCACGTCATCTCTAATTCTCTAAACCCATTGGTGACAAAACCTGAGTGCCCTCCCCTCTGACCTTCTCCACCAATGTGAACAATAAAAAGGTACTGCTGAGATTTGAACTCAGGATCTCCTGTTTACTAGACAGGCACTTTAACCAACTAAGCCACAGCACCCATAAAAGTCACATATGTTGCAGATGTGAACACCCACACCTATTTGAATCAAACCAGTCTCATTAATTTAACCCACATCTCTGTCTAGCAAAATCACATCACAAAAGAGATGTCTTTTACTAATATTGGAAACGATACAGACACCTTCAATTGTCTAGCAACAGGGTTTCTTAAGCTACGTTTTGGGACGCAAAGTGGGCCTGAGCATGTGAGAGGCAGTGTTGCCAAATCCTCAGGAAGGAAAGTAGCTATTGCTGGTCCTAAAAGTAGCTAGAAGTCGCTAAATGACGTCATCACATAATTTTCATAATTGGCCAAGTGGATGTAATTGTGATTGACGCTGTAGGAGAGAGGAATAACGCCTCGGGAGAGACAAAAAGTGAGTAAAAAAACACCCTAAGTATGTTTAGAACTACAATTGAACTTTCTTCTGTCGATTCTTGTCTTTTTTCTGAATACTCACTAAATATAGCGACAAAGTCGCTAAGTTGGCAACACTGGTGAGAGGTGGGTAGCGAGATATCAGTAATCAATGGTAATCACATACTATTTCTTCGTAACTATGATCATTCGAGGACAGTACATTTTTCATTTGGGTCTCGAGATGAATAAACTCAAGAACCTCTGACATGAATTCTTAAACTATGATTTGGGACCCAAAGCGGTTATTAACATGTCATAGGTGGGTCGCGAGATATGAGTGAACATTCAGAATCATATACTATTTCTTCATAATGTTGGTCGTTCGAGGACACTGCATTTCTCATTTGGCTCTCGAGCTTAAAAATGGTAAAAACGTCTGAAACAGCAGATGAATGATTTCGTGTAAGTAATTAACCTACAATATGGTGGGGAACTTTGTCAAACGGCAGAGTTGCTGAGTTTCTTAGCTTGCATAGCAAGTCTTAACTCATTCAAAAAACAACCCTTCTAAAATTACATTGCAGTGCCGTGACCCGGATTCGAAGCGGGGTTGCTGCGACCACAACGCAGAGTACTAACCACTATACGATCACGGCCGGCTACAAGAGCTGGCTATGTAAAGCCTACATAGGCTGTGAAAGTGATGTGCACAAGCTGGCTAAACTCTTTTCATTTTGGTCTCGATAATGAATAAACTGAAGAAACAGTGGAGCTTTACACAGTCGGTAGGTTTTTTCTCATTCAAAAAGTGCCCTTTTTCCGTGACATTGGAATATCTCAATTGCATCCTCCTCACGTCATCTCTAATTCTCTAAACCCATTGGTGACAAAACCTGAGTGCCCTCCCCTCTGACCTTCTCCACCAATGTGAACAATAAAAAGGTACTGCTGAGATTTGAACTCAGGATCTCCTGTTTACTAGACAGGCACTTTAACCAACTAAGCCACAGCACCCATAAAAGTCACATATGTTGCAGATGTGAACACCCACACCTATTTGAATCAAACCAGTCTCATTAATTTAACCCACATCTCTGTCTAGCAAAATCACATCACAAAAGAGATGTCTTTTACTAATATTGGAAACGATACAGACACCTTCAATTGTCTAGCAACAGGGTTTCTTAAGCTACGTTTTGGGACGCAAAGTGGGCCTGAGCATGTGAGAGGCAGTGTTGCCAAATCCTCAGGAAGGAAAGTAGCTATTGCTGGTCCTAAAAGTAGCTAGAAGTCGCTAAATGACGTCATCACATAATTTTCATAATTGGCCAAGTGGATGTAATTGTGATTGACGCTGTAGGAGAGAGGAATAACGCCTCGGGAGAGACAAAAAGTGAGTAAAAAAACACCCTAAGTATGTTTAGAACTACAATTGAACTTTCTTCTGTCGATTCTTGTCTTTTTTCTGAATACTCACTAAATATAGCGACAAAGTCGCTAAGTTGGCAACACTGGTGAGAGGTGGGTAGCGAGATATCAGTAATCAATGGTAATCACATACTATTTCTTCGTAACTATGATCATTCGAGGACAGTACATTTTTCATTTGGGTCTCGAGATGAATAAACTCAAGAACCTCTGACATGAATTCTTAAACTATGATTTGGGACCCAAAGCGGTTATTAACATGTCATAGGTGGGTCGCGAGATATGAGTGAACATTCAGAATCATATACTATTTCTTCATAATGTTGGTCGTTCGAGGACACTGCATTTCTCATTTGGCTCTCGAGCTTAAAAATGGTAAAAACGTCTGAAACAGCAGATGAATGATTTCGTGTAAGTAATTAACCTACAATATGGTGGGGAACTTTGTCAAACGGCAGAGTTGCTGAGTTTCTTAGCTTGCATAGAAAGTCTTAACTCATTCAAAAAACAACCCTTCTAAAATTACATTGCAGTGCCGTGACCCGGATTCGAACCGGGGTTGCTGCGACCACAACGCAGAGTACTAACCACTATACGATCACGGCCGGCTACAAGAGCTGGCTTTGTAAAGCCTACATAGGCTGTGAAAGTGATGTGCACAAGCTGGCTAAACTCTTTTCATTTTGGTCTCGATAATGAATAAACTGAAGAAACAGTGGAGCTTTACACAGTCGGTAGATTTTTTCTCATTCAAAAAGTGCCCTTTTTCCGTGACATTGGAATATCTCAATTGCATCCTCCTCACGTCATCTCTAATTCTCTAAACCCATTGGTGAGAAAACCTGAGTGCCCTCCCCTCTGACCTTCTCCACCAATGTGAACAATAAAAAGGTACTGCTGAGATTTGAACTCAGTATCTCCTGTTTACTAGACAGGCACTTTAACCAACTAAGCCACAGCACCCATAAAAGTCACATATGTTGCAGATGTGAACACCCACACCTATTTGAATCAAACCAGTCTCATTAATTTAACCCACATCTCTGTCTAGCAAAATCACATCACAAAAGAGATGTCTTTTACTAATATTGGAAACGATACAGACACCTTCAATTGTCTAGCAACAGGGTTTCTTAAGCTACGTTTTGGGACGCAAAGTGGGCCTGAGCATGTGAGAGGCAGTGTTGCCAAATCCTCAGGAAGGAAAGTAGCTATTGCTGGTCCTAAAAGTAGCTAGAAGTCGCTAAATGACGTCATCACATAATTTTCATAATTGGCCAAGTGGATGTAATTGTGATTGACGCTGTAGGAGAGAGGAATAACGCCTCGGGAGAGACAAAAAGTGAGTAAAAAAACACCCTAAGTATGTTTAGAACTACAATTGAACTTTCCTCTGTCGATTCTTGTCTTTTTTCTGAATACTCACTAAATATAGCGACAAAGTCGCTAAGTTGGCAACACTGGTGAGAGGTGGGTAGCGAGATATCAGTAATCAATGGTAATCACATACTATTTCTTCGTAACTATGATCATTCGAGGACAGTACATTTTTCATTTGGGTCTCGAGATGAATAAACTCAAGAACCTCTGACATGAATTCTTAAACTATGATTTGGGACCCAAAGCGGTTATTAACATGTCATAGGTGGGTCGCGAGATATGAGTGAACATTCAGAATCATATACTATTTCTTCATAATGTTGGTCGTTCGAGGACACTGCATTTCTCATTTGGCTCTCGAGCTTAAAAATGGTAAAAACGTCTGAAACAGCAGATGAATGATTTCGTGTAAGTAATTAACCTACAATATGGTGGGGAACTTTGTCAAACGGCAGAGTTGCTGAGTTTCTTAGCTTGCATAGCAAGTCTTAACTCATTCAAAAAACAACCCTTCTAAAATTACATTGCAGTGCCGTGACCCGGATTCGAACCGGGGTTGCTGCGACCACAACGCAGAGTACTAACCACTATACGATCACGGCCGGCTACAAGAGCTGGCTTTGTAAAGCCTACATAGGCTGTGAAAGTGATGTGCACAAGCTGGCTAAACTCTTTTCATTTTGGTCTCGATAATGAATAAACTGAAGAAACAGTGGAGCTTTACACAGTCGGTAGATTTTTTCTCATTCAAAAAGTGCCCTTTTTCCGTGACATTGGAATATCTCAATTGCATCCTCCTCACGTCATCTCTAATTCTCTAAACCCATTGGTGAGAAAACCTGAGTGCCCTCCCCTCTGACCTTCTCCACCAATGTGAACAATAAAAAGGTACTGCTGAGATTTGAACTCAGTATCTCCTGTTTACTAGACAGGCACTTTAACCAACTAAGCCACAGCACCCATAAAAGTCACATATGTTGCAGATGTGAACACCCACACCTATTTGAATCAAACCAGTCTCATTAATTTAACCCACATCTCTGTCTAGCAAAATCACATCACAAAAGAGATGTCTTTTACTAATATTGGAAACGATACAGACACCTTCAATTGTCTAGCAACAGGGTTTCTTAAGCTACGTTTTGGGACGCAAAGTGGGCCTGAGCATGTGAGAGGCAGTGTTGCCAAATCCTCAGGAAGGAAAGTAGCTATTGCTGGTCCTAAAAGTAGCTAGAAGTCGCTAAATGACGTCATCACATAATTTTCATAATTGGCCAAGTGGATGTAATTGTGATTGACGCTGTAGGAGAGAGGAATAACGCCTCGGGAGAGACAAAAAGTGAGTAAAAAAACACCCTAAGTATGTTTAGAACTACAATTGAACTTTCCTCTGTCGATTCTTGTCTTTTTTCTGAATACTCACTAAATATAGCGACAAAGTCGCTAAGTTGGCAACACTGGTGAGAGGTGGGTAGCGAGATATCAGTAATCAATGGTAATCACATACTATTTCTTCGTAACTATGATCATTCGAGGACAGTACATTTTTCATTTGGGTCTCGAGATGAATAAACTCAAGAACCTCTGACATGAATTCTTAAACTATGATTTGGGACCCAAAGCGGTTATTAACATGTCATAGGTGGGTCGCGAGATATGAGTGAACATTCAGAATCATATACTATTTCTTCATAATGTTGGTCGTTCGAGGAAACTGCATTTCTCATTTGGCTCTCGAGCTTAAAAATGGTAAAAACGTCTGAAACAGCAGATGAATGATTTCGTGTAAGTAATTAACCTACAATATGGTGGGGAACTTTGTCAAACGGCAGAGTTGCTGAGTTTCTTAGCTTGCATAGCAAGTCTTAACTCATTCAAAAAACAACCCTTCTAAAATTACATTGCAGTGCCGTGACCCGGATTCGAACCGGGGTTGCTGCGACCACAACGCAGAGTACTAACCACTATACGATCACGGCCGGCTACAAGAGCTGGCTTTGTAAAGCCTACATAGGCTGTGAAAGTGATGTGCACAAGCTGGCTAAACTCTTTTCATTTTGGTCTCGATAATGAATAAACTGAAGAAACAGTGGAGCTTTACACAGTCGGTAGATTTTTTCTCATTCAAAAAGTGCCCTTTTTCCGTGACATTGGAATATCTCAATTGCATCCTCCTCACGTCATCTCTAATTCTCTAAACCCATTGGTGAGAAAACCTGAGTGCCCTCCCCTCTGACCTTCTCCACCAATGTGAACAATAAAAAGGTACTGCTGAGATTTGAACTCAGTATCTCCTGTTTACTAGACAGGCACTTTAACCAACTAAGCCACAGCACCCATAAAAGTCACATATGTTGCAGATGTGAACACCCACACCTATTTGAATCAAACCAGTCTCATTAATTTAACCCACATCTCTGTCTAGCAAAATCACATCACAAAAGAGATGTCTTTTACTAATATTGGAAACGATACAGACACCTTCAATTGTCTAGCAACAGGGTTTCTTAAGCTACGTTTTGGGACGCAAAGTGGGCCTGAGCATGTGAGAGGCAGTGTTGCCAAATCCTCAGGAAGGAAAGTAGCTATTGCTGGTCCTAAAAGTAGCTAGAAGTCGCTAAATGACGTCATCACATAATTTTCATAATTGGCCAAGTGGATGTAATTGTGATTGACGCTGTAGGAGAGAGGAATAACGCCTCGGGAGAGACAAAAAGTGAGTAAAAAAACACCCTAAGTATGTTTAGAACTACAATTGAACTTTCCTCTCTCGATTCTTGTCTTTTTTCTGAATACTCACTAAATATAGCGACAAAGTCGCTAAGTTGGCAACACTGGTGAGAGGTGGGTAGCGAGATATCAGTAATCAATGGTAATCACATACTATTTCTTCGTAACTATGATCATTCGAGGACAGTACATTTTTCATTTGGGTCTCGAGATGAATAAACTCAAGAACCTCTGACATGAATTCTTAAACTATGATTTGGGACCCAAAGCGGTTATTAACATGTCATAGGTGGGTCGCGAGATATGAGTGAACATTCAGAATCATATACTATTTCTTCATAATGTTGGTCGTTCGAGGAAACTGCATTTCTCATTTGGCTCTCGAGCTTAAAAATGGTAAAAACGTCTGAAACAGCAGATGAATGATTTCGTGTAAGTAATTAACCTACAATATGGTGGGGAACTTTGTCAAACGGCAGAGTTGCTGAGTTTCTTAGCTTGCATAGCAAGTCTTAACTCATTCAAAAAACAACCCTTCTAAAATTACATTGCAGTGCCGTGACCCGGATTCGAACCGGGGTTGCTGCGACCACAACGCAGAGTACTAACCACTATACGATCACGGCCGGCTACAAGAGCTGGCTTTGTAAAGCCTACATAGGCTGTGAAAGTGATGTGCACAAGCTGGCTAAACTCTTTTCATTTTGGTCTCGATAATGAATAAACTGAAGAAACAGTGGAGCTTTACACAGTCGGTAGATTTTTTCTCATTCAAAAAGTGCCCTTTTTCCGTGACATTGGAATATCTCAATTGCATCCTCCTCACGTCATCTCTAATTCTCTAAACCCATTGGTGAGAAAACCTGAGTGCCCTCCCCTCTGACCTTCTCCACCAATGTGAACAATAAAAAGGTACTGCTGAGATTTGAACTCAGTATCTCCTGTTTACTAGACAGGCACTTTAACCAACTAAGCCACAGCACCCATAAAACTCACATATGTTGCAGATGTGAACACCCACACCTATTTGAATCAAACCAGTCTCATTAATTTAACCCACATCTCTGTCTAGCAAAATCACATCACAAAAGAGATGTCTTTTACTAATATTGGAAACGATACAGACACCTTCAATTGTCTAGCAACAGGGTTTCTTAAGCTACGTTTTGGGACGCAAAGTGGGCCTGAGCATGTGAGAGGCAGTGTTGCCAAATCCTCAGGAAGGAAAGTAGCTATTGCTGGTCCTAAAAGTAGCTAGAAGTCGCTAAATGACGTCATCACATAATTTTCATAATTGGCCAAGTGGATGTAATTGTGATTGACGCTGTAGGAGAGAGGAATAACGCCTCGGGAGAGACAAAAAGTGAGTAAAAAAACACCCTAAGTATGTTTAGAACTACAATTGAACTTTCTTCTGTCGATTCTTGTCTTTTTTCTGAATACTCACTAAATATAGCGACAAAGTCGCTAAGTTGGCAACACTGGTGAGAGGTGGGTAGCGAGATATCAGTAATCAATGGTAATCACATACTATTTCTTCGTAACTATGATCATTCGAGGACAGTACATTTTTCATTTGGGTCTCGAGATGAATAAACTCAAGAACCTCTGACATGAATTCTTAAACTATGATTTGGGACCCAAAGCGGTTATTAACATGTCATAGGTGGGTCGCGAGATATGAGTGAACATTCAGAATCATATACTATTTCTTCATAATGTTGGTCGTTCGAGGACACTGCATTTCTCATTTGGCTCTCGAGCTTAAAAATGGTAAAAACGTCTGAAACAGCAGATGAATGATTTCGTGTAAGTAATTAACCTACAATATGGTGGGGAACTTTGTCAAACGGCAGAGTTGCTGAGTTTCTTAGCTTGCATAGCAAGTCTTAACTCATTCAAAAAACAACCCTTCTAAAATTACATTGCAGTGCCGTGACCCGGATTCGAACCGGGGTTGCTGCGACCACAACGCAGAGTACTAACCACTATACGATCACGGCCGGCTACAAGAGCTGGCTTTGTAAAGCCTACATAGGCTGTGAAAGTGATGTGCACAAGCTGGCTAAACTCTTTTCATTTTGGTCTCGATAATGAATAAACTGAAGAAACAGTGGAGCTTTACACAGTCGGTAGATTTTTTCTCATTCAAAAAGTGCCCTTTTTCCGTGACATTGGAATATCTCAATTGCATCCTCCTCACGTCATCTCTAATTCTCTAAACCCATTGGTGAGAAAACCTGAGTGCCCTCCCCTCTGACCTTCTCCACCAATGTGAACAATAAAAAGGTACTGCTGAGATTTGAACTCAGTATCTCCTGTTTACTAGACAGGCACTTTAACCAACTAAGCCACAGCACCCATAAAAGTCACATATGTTGCAGATGTGAACACCCACACCTATTTGAATCAAACCAGTCTCATTAATTTAACCCACATCTCTGTCTAGCAAAATCACATCACAAAAGAGATGTCTTTTACTAATATTGGAAACGATACAGACACCTTCAATTGTCTAGCAACAGGGTTTCTTAAGCTACGTTTTGGGACGCAAAGTGGGCCTGAGCATGTGAGAGGCAGTGTTGCCAAATCCTCAGGAAGGAAAGTAGCTATTGCTGGTCCTAAAAGTAGCTAGAAGTCGCTAAATGACGTCATCACATAATTTTCATAATTGGCCAAGTGGATGTAATTGTGATTGACGCTGTAGGAGAGAGGAATAACGCCTCGGGAGAGACAAAAAGTGAGTAAAAAAACACCCTAAGTATGTTTAGAACTACAATTGAACTTTCCTCTCTCGATTCTTGTCTTTTTTCTGAATACTCACTAAATATAGCGACAAAGTCGCTAAGTTGGCAACACTGGTGAGAGGTGGGTAGCGAGATATCAGTAATCAATGGTAATCACATACTATTTCTTCGTAACTATGATCATTCGAGGACAGTACATTTTTCATTTGGGTCTCGAGATGAATAAACTCAAGAACCTCTGACATGAATTCTTAAACTATGATTTGGGACCCAAAGCGGTTATTAACATGTCATAGGTGGGTCGCGAGATATGAGTGAACATTCAGAATCATATACTATTTCTTCATAATGTTGGTCGTTCGAGGAAACTGCATTTCTCATTTGGCTCTCGAGCTTAAAAATGGTAAAAACGTCTGAAACAGCAGATGAATGATTTCGTGTAAGTAATTAACCTACAATATGGTGGGGAACTTTGTCAAACGGCAGAGTTGCTGAGTTTCTTAGCTTGCATAGCAAGTCTTAACTCATTCAAAAAACAACCCTTCTAAAATTACATTGCAGTGCCGTGACCCGGATTCGAACCGGGGTTGCTGCGACCACAACGCAGAGTACTAACCACTATACGATCACGGCCGGCTACAAGAGCTGGCTTTGTAAAGCCTACATAGGCTGTGAAAGTGATGTGCACAAGCTGGCTAAACTCTTTTCATTTTGGTCTCGATAATGAATAAACTGAAGAAACAGTGGAGCTTTACACAGTCGGTAGATTTTTTCTCATTCAAAAAGTGCCCTTTTTCCGTGACATTGGAATATCTCAATTGCATCCTCCTCACGTCATCTCTAATTCTCTAAACCCATTGGTGAGAAAACCTGAGTGCCCTCCCCTCTGACCTTCTCCACCAATGTGAACAATAAAAAGGTACTGCTGAGATTTGAACTCAGTATCTCCTGTTTACTAGACAGGCACTTTAACCAACTAAGCCACAGCACCCATAAAAGTCACATATGTTGCAGATGTGAACACCCACACCTATTTGAATCAAACCAGTCTCATTAATTTAACCCACATCTCTGTCTAGCAAAATCACATCACAAAAGAGATGTCTTTTACTAATATTGGAAACGATACAGACACCTTCAATTGTCTAGCAACAGGGTTTCTTAAGCTACGTTTTGGGACGCAAAGTGGGCCTGAGCATGTGAGAGGCAGTGTTGCCAAATCCTCAGGAAGGAAAGTAGCTATTGCTGGTCCTAAAAGTAGCTAGAAGTCGCTAAATGACGTCATCACATAATTTTCATAATTGGCCAAGTGGATGTAATTGTGATTGACGCTGTAGGAGAGAGGAATAACGCCTCGGGAGAGACAAAAAGTGAGTAAAAAAACACCCTAAGTATGTTTAGAACTACAATTGAACTTTCTTCTGTCGATTCTTGTCTTTTTTCTGAATACTCACTAAATATAGCGACAAAGTCGCTAAGTTGGCAACACTGGTGAGAGGTGGGTAGCGAGATATCAGTAATCAATGGTAATCACATACTATTTCTTCGTAACTATGATCATTCGAGGACAGTACATTTTTCATTTGGGTCTCGAGATGAATAAACTCAAGAACCTCTGACATGAATTCTTAAACTATGATTTGGGACCCAAAGCGGTTATTAACATGTCATAGGTGGGTCGCGAGATATGAGTGAACATTCAGAATCATATACTATTTCTTCATAATGTTGGTCGTTCGAGGACACTGCATTTCTCATTTGGCTCTCGAGCTTAAAAATGGTAAAAACGTCTGAAACAGCAGATGAATGATTTCGTGTAAGTAATTAACCTACAATATGGTGGGGAACTTTGTCAAACGGCAGAGTTGCTGAGTTTCTTAGCTTGCATAGCAAGTCTTAACTCATTCAAAAAACAACCCTTCTAAAATTACATTGCAGTGCCGTGACCCGGATTCGAACCGGGGTTGCTGCGACCACAACGCAGAGTACTAACCACTATACGATCACGGCCGGCTACAAGAGCTGGCTTTGTAAAGCCTACATAGGCTGTGAAAGTGATGTGCACAAGCTGGCTAAACTCTTTTCATTTTGGTCTCGATAATGAATAAACTGAAGAAACAGTGGAGCTTTACACAGTCGGTAGATTTTTTCTCATTCAAAAAGTGCCCTTTTTCCGTGACATTGGAATATCTCAATTGCATCCTCCTCACGTCATCTCTAATTCTCTAAACCCATTGGTGAGAAAACCTGAGTGCCCTCCCCTCTGACCTTCTCCACCAATGTGAACAATAAAAAGGTACTGCTGAGATTTGAACTCAGTATCTCCTGTTTACTAGACAGGCACTTTAACCAACTAAGCCACAGCACCCATAAAAGTCACATATGTTGCAGATGTGAACACCCACACCTATTTGAATCAAACCAGTCTCATTAATTTAACCCACATCTCTGTCTAGCAAAATCACATCACAAAAGAGATGTCTTTTACTAATATTGGAAACGATACAGACACCTTCAATTGTCTAGCAACAGGGTTTCTTAAGCTACGTTTTGGGACGCAAAGTGGGCCTGAGCATGTGAGAGGCAGTGTTGCCAAATCCTCAGGAAGGAAAGTAGCTATTGCTGGTCCTAAAAGTAGCTAGAAGTCGCTAAATGACGTCATCACATAATTTTCATAATTGGCCAAGTGGATGTAATTGTGATTGACGCTGTAGGAGAGAGGAATAACGCCTCGGGAGAGACAAAAAGTGAGTAAAAAAACACCCTAAGTATGTTTAGAACTACAATTGAACTTTCTTCTGTCGATTCTTGTCTTTTTTCTGAATACTCACTAAATATAGCGACAAAGTCGCTAAGTTGGCAACACTGGTGAGAGGTGGGTAGCGAGATATCAGTAATCAATGGTAATCACATACTATTTCTTCGTAACTATGATCATTCGAGGACAGTACATTTTTCATTTGGGTCTCGAGATGAATAAACTCAAGAACCTCTGACATGAATTCTTAAACTATGATTTGGGACCCAAAGCGGTTATTAACATGTCATAGGTGGGTCGCGAGATATGAGTGAACATTCAGAATCATATACTATTTCTTCATAATGTTGGTCGTTCGAGGACACTGCATTTCTCATTTGGCTCTCGAGCTTAAAAATGGTAAAAACGTCTGAAACAGCAGATGAATGATTTCGTGTAAGTAATTAACCTACAATATGGTGGGGAACTTTGTCAAACGGCAGAGTTGCTGAGTTTCTTAGCTTGCATAGTAAGTCATAACTCATTCAAAAAACAACCCTTCTGAAATTACATTGCAGTGCCGTGACCCGGATTCGAACCGGGGTTGCTGCGACCACAACGCAGAGTACTAACCACTGTACGATCACGGCCGGCTACAAGAGCTGGCCTTGTAAAGCCTACATAGGCTGTGAAAGTGATGTGCACAAGCTGGCTAAACTCTTTTCATTTTGGTCTCGATAATGAATAAACTGAAGAAACAGTGGAGCTTTACACAGTCGGTAGGTTTTTTCTCATTCAAAAAGTGCCCTTTTTCCGTGACATTGGAATATCTCAATTGCATCCTCCTCACGTCATCTCTAATTCTCTAAACCCATTGGTGAGAAAACCTGAGTGCCCTCCCCTCTGACCTTCTCCACCAATGTGAACAATAAAAAGGTACTGCTGAGATTTGAACTCAGGATCTCCTGTTTACTAGACAGGCACTTTAACCAACTAAGCCACAGCACCCATAAAAGTCACATATGTTGCAGATGTGAACACCCACACCTATTTGAATCAAACCAGTCTCATTAATTTAACCCACATCTCTGTCTAGCAAAATCACATCACAAAAGAGATGTCTTTTACTAATATTGGAAACGATACAGACACCTTCAATTGTCTAGCAACAGGGTTTCTTAAGCTACGTTTTGGGACGCAAAGTGGGCCTGAGCATGTGAGAGGCAGTGTTGCCAAATCCTCAGGAAGGAAAGTAGCTATTGCTGGTCCTAAAAGTAGCTAGAAGTCGCTAAATGACGTCATCACATAATTTTCATAATTGGCCAAGTGGATGTAATTGTGATTGATGCTGTAGGAGAGAGGAATAACGCCTCGGGAGAGACAAAAAGTGAGTAAAAAAACACCCTAAGTATGTTTAGAACTACAATTGAACTTTCCTCTGTCGATTCTTGTCTTTTTTCTGAATACTCACTAAATATAGCGACAAAGTCGCTAAGTTGGCAACACTGGTGAGAGGTGGGTAGCGAGATATCAGTAATCAATGGTAATCACATACTATTTCTTCGTAACTATGATCATTCGAGGACAGTACATTTTTCATTTGGGTCTCGAGATGAATAAACTCAAGAACCTCTGACATGAATTCTTAAACTATGATTTGGGACCCAAAGCGGTTATTAACATGTCATAGGTGGGTCGCGAGATATGAGTGAACATTCAGAATCATATACTATTTCTTCATAATGTTGGTCGTTCGAGGACACTGCATTTCTCATTTGGCTCTCGAGCTTAAAAATGGTAAAAACGTCTGAAACAGCAGATGAATGATTTCGTGTAAGTAATTAACCTACAATATGGTGGGGAACTTTGTCAAACGGCAGAGTTGCTGAGTTTCTTAGCTTGCATAGCAAGTCTTAACTCATTCAAAAAACAACCCTTCTAAAATTACATTGCAGTGCCGTGACCCGGATTCGAACCGGGGTTGCTGCGACCACAACGCAGAGTACTAACCACTATACGATCACGGCCGGCTACAAGAGCTGGCTTTGTAAAGCCTACATAGGCTGTGAAAGTGATGTGCACAAGCTGGCTAAACTCTTTTCATTTTGGTCTCGATAATGAATAAACTGAAGAAACAGTGGAGCTTTACACAGTCGGTAGATTTTTTCTCATTCAAAAAGTGCCCTTTTTCCGTGACATTGGAATATCTCAATTGCATCCTCCTCACGTCATCTCTAATTCTCTAAACCCATTGGTGAGAAAACCTGAGTGCCCTCCCCTCTGACCTTCTCCACCAATGTGAACAATAGAAAGGTACTGCTGAGATTTGAACTCAGTATCTCCTGTTTACTAGACAGGCACTTTAACCAACTAAGCCACAGCACCCATAAAAGTCACATATGTTGCAGATGTGAACACCCACACCTATTTGAATCAAACCAGTCTCATTAATTTAACCCACATCTCTGTCTAGCAAAATCACATCACAAAAGAGATGTCTTTTACTAATATTGGAAACGATACAGACACCTTCAATTGTCTAGCAACAGGGTTTCTTAAGCTACGTTTTGGGACGCAAAGTGGGCCTGAGCATGTGAGAGGCAGTGTTGCCAAATCCTCAGGAAGGAAAGTAGCTATTGCTGGTCCTAAAAGTAGCTAGAAGTCGCTAAATGACGTCATCACATAATTTTCATAATTGGCCAAGTGGATGTAATTGTGATTGACGCTGTAGGAGAGAGGAATAACGCCTCGGGAGAGACAAAAAGTGAGTAAAAAAACACCCTAAGTATGTTTAGAACTACAATTGAACTTTCTTCTGTCGATTCTTGTCTTTTTTCTGAATACTCACTAAATATAGCGACAAAGTCGCTAAGTTGGCAACACTGGTGAGAGGTGGGTAGCGAGATATCAGTAATCAATGGTAATCACATACTATTTCTTCGTAACTATGATCATTCGAGGACAGTACATTTTTCATTTGGGTCTCGAGATGAATAAACTCAAGAACCTCTGACATGAATTCTTAAACTATGATTTGGGACCCAAAGCGGTTATTAACATGTCATAGGTGGGTCGCGAGATATGAGTGAACATTCAGAATCATATACTATTTCTTCATAATGTTGGTCGTTCGAGGACACTGCATTTCTCATTTGGCTCTCGAGCTTAAAAATGGTAAAAACGTCTGAAACAGCAGATGAATGATTTCGTGTAAGTAATTAACCTACAATATGGTGGGGAACTTTGTCAAACGGCAGAGTTGCTGAGTTTCTTAGCTTGCATAGCAAGTCTTAACTCATTCAAAAAACAACCCTTCTAAAATTACATTGCAGTGCCGTGACCCGGAATCAAACCGGGGTTACTGCGACCACAACGCAGAGTACTAACCACTATACGATCACGGCCGGCTACAAGAGCTGGCTTTGTTAAGCCTACATAGGCTGTGAAAGTGATGTGCACAAGCTGGCTAAACTCTTTTCATTTTGGTCTCGATAATGAATAAACTGAAGAAACAGTGGAGCTTTACACAGTCGGTAGATTTTTTCTCATTCAAAAAGTGCCCTTTTTCCGTGACATTGGAATATCTCAATTGCATCCTCCTCACGTCATCTCTAATTCTCTAAACCCATTGGTGAGAAAACCTGAGTGCCCTCCCCTCTGACCTTCTCCACCAATGTGAACAATAAAAAGGTACTGCTGAGATTTGAACTCAGGATCTCCTGTTTACTAGACAGGCACTTTAACCAACTAAGCCACAGCACCCATAAAAGTCACATATGTTGCAGATGTGAACACCCACACCTATTTGAATCAAACCAGTATCATTAATTTAACCCACATCTCTGTCTAGCAAAATCACATCACAAAAGAGATGTCTTTTACTAATATTGGAAACGATACAGACACCTTCAATTGTCTAGCAACAGGGTTTCTTAAGCTACGTTTTGGGACGCAAAGTGGGCCTGAGCATGTGAGAGGCAGTGTTGCCAAATCCTCAGGAAGGAAAGTAGCTATTGCTGGTCCTAAAAGTAGCTAGAAGTCGCTAAATGACGTCATCACATAATTTTCATAATTGGCCAAGTGGATGTAATTGTGATTGACGCTGTAGGAGAGAGGAATAACGCCTCGGGAGAGACAAAAAGTGAGTAAAAAAACACCCTAAGTATGTTTAGAACTACAATTGAACTTTCCTCTGTCGATTCTTGTCTTTTTTCTGAATACTCACTAAATATAGCGACAAAGTCGCTAAGTTGGCAACACTGGTGAGAGGTGGGTAGCGAGATATCAGTAATCAATGGTAATCACATACTATTTCTTCGTAACTATGATCATTCGAGGACAGTACATTTTTCATTTGGGTCTCGAGATGAATAAACTCAAGAACCTCTGACATGAATTCTTAAACTATGATTTGGGACCCAAAGCGGTTATTAACATGTCATAGGTGGGTCGCGAGATATGAGTGAACATTCAGAATCATATACTATTTCTTCATAATGTTGGTCGTTCGAGGACACTGCATTTCTCATTTGGCTCTCGAGCTTAAAAATGGTAAAAACGTCTGAAACAGCAGATGAATGATTTCGTGTAAGTAATTAACCTACAATATGGTGGGGAACTTTGTCAAACGGCAGAGTTGCTGAGTTTCTTAGCTTGCATAGCAAGTCTTAACTCATTCAAAAAACAACCCTTCTAAAATTACATTGCAGTGCCGTGACCCGGATTCGAACCGGGGTTGCTACGACCACAACGCAGAGTACTAACCACTATACGATCACGGCCGGCTACAAGAGCTGGCTTTGTAAAGCCTACATAGGCTGTGAAAGTGATGTGCACAAGCTGGCTAAACTCTTTTCATTTTGGTCTCGATAATGAATAAACTGAAGAAACAGTGGAGCTTTACACAGTCGGTAGATTTTTTCTCATTCAAAAAGTGCCCTTTTTCCGTGACATTGGAATATCTCAATTGCATCCTCCTCACGTCATCTCTAATTCTCTAAACCCATTGGTGAGAAAACCTGAGTGCCCTCCCCTCTGACCTTCTCCACCAATGTGAACAATAAAAAGGTACTGCTGAGATTTGAACTCAGGATCTCCTGTTTACTAGACAGGCACTTTAACCAACTAAGCCACAGCACCCATAAAAGTCATATATGTTGCAGATGTGAACACCCACACCTATTTGAATCAAACCAGTCTCATTAATTTAACCCACATCTCTGTCTAGCAAAATCACATCACAAAAGAGATGTCTTTTACTAATATTGGAAACGATACAGACACCTTCAATTGTCTAGCAACAGGGTTTCTTAAGCTACGTTTTGGGACGCAAAGTGGGCCTGAGCATGTGAGAGGCAGTGTTGCCAAATCCTCAGGAAGGAAAGTAGCTATTGCTGGTCCTAAAAGTAGCTAGAAGTCGCTAAATGACGTCATCACATAATTTTCATAATTGGCCAAGTGGATGTAATTGTGATTGACGCTGTAGGAGAGAGGAATAACGCCTCGGGAGAGACAAAAAGTGAGTAAAAAACACCCTAAGTATGTTTAGAACTACAATTGAACTTTCTTCTGTCGATTCTTGTCTTTTTTCTGAATACTCACTAAATATAGCGACAAAGTCGCTAAGTTGGCAACACTGGTGAGAGGTGGGTAGCGAGATATCAGTAATCAATGGTAATCACATACTATTTCTTCGTAACTATGATCATTCGAGGACAGTACATTTTTCATTTGGGTCTCGAGATGAATAAACTCAAGAACCTCTGACATGAATTCTTAAACTATGATTTGGGACCCAAAGCGGTTATTAACATGTCATAGGTGGGTCGCGAGATATGAGTGAACATTCAGAATCATATACTATTTCTTCATAATGTTGGTCGTTCGAGGACACTGCATTTCTCATTTGGCTCTGGAGCTTAAAAATGGTAAAAACGTCTGAAACAGCAGATGAATCATTTCGTGTAAGTAATTAACCTACAGTATGGTGGGGAACTTTGTCAAACGGCAGAGTTGCTGAGTTTCTTAGCTTGCATAGTAAGTCATAACTCATTCAAAAAACAACCCTTCTGAAATTACATTGCAGTGCCGTGACCCGGATTCGAACCGGGGTTGCTGCGACCACAACGCAGAGTACTAACCACTGTACGATCACGGCCGGCTACAAGAGCTGGCCTTGTAAAGCCTACATAGGCTGTGAAAGTGATGTGCACAAGCTGGCTAAACTCTTTTCATTTTGGTCTCGATAATGAATAAACTGAAGAAACAGTGGAGCTTTACACAGTCGGTAGATTTTTTCTCATTCAAAAAGTGCCCTTTTTCCGTGACATTGGAATATCTCAATTGCATCCTCCTCACGTCATCTCTAATTCTCTAAACCCATTGGTGAGAAAACCTGAGTGCCCTCCCCTCTGACCTTCTCCACCAATGTGAACAATAAAAAGGTACTGCTGAGATTTGAACTCAGGATCTCCTGTTTACTAGACAGGCACTTTAACCAACTAAGCCACAGCACCCATAAAAGTCACATATGTTGCAGATGTGAACACCCACACCTATTTGAATCAAACCAGTCTCATTAATTTAACCCACATCTCTGTCTAGCAAAATCACATCACAAAAGAGATGTCTTTTACTAATATTGGAAACGATACAGACACCTTCAATTGTCTAGCAACAGGGTTTCTTAAGCTACGTTTTGGGACGCAAAGTGGGCCTGAGCATGTGAGAGGCAGTGTTGCCAAATCCTCAGGAAGGAAAGTAGCTATTGCTGGTCCTAAAAGTAGCTAGAAGTCGCTAAATGACGTCATCACATCATTTTCATAATTGGCCAAGTGGATGTAATTGTGATTGATGCTGTAGGAGAGAGGAATAACGTCTCGGGAGAGACAGAAAGTGAGTAAAAAACACCCTAAGTATGTTTAGAACTACAATTGAACTTTCTTCTGTCGATTCTTGTCTTTTTTCTGAATACTCACTAAATATAGCGACAAAGTCGCTAAGTTGGCAACACTGGTGAGAGGTGGGTAGCGAGATATCAGTAATCAATGGTAATCACATACTATTTCTTCGTAACTATGATCATTCGAGGACAGTACATTTTTCATTTGGGTCTCGAGATGAATAAACTCAAGAACCTCTGACATGAATTCTTAAACTATGATTTGGGACCCAAAGCGGTTATTAACATGTCATAGGTGGGTCGCGAGATATGAGTGAACATTCAGAATCATACACTATTTCTTCATAATGTTGGTCGTTCGAGGACACTGCATTTCTCATTTGGCTCTCGAGCTTAAAAATGGTAAAAACGTCTGAAACAGCAGATGAATCATTTCGTGTAAGTAATTAACCTACAATATGGTGGGGAACTTTGTCAAACGGCAGAGTTGCTGAGTTTCTTAGCTTGCATAGTAAGTCTTAACTCATTCAAAAAACAACCCTTCTAAAATTTAATTGCAGTGCCGTGACCCGGATTCGAACCTGGGTTGCTGCGACCACAACGCAGAGTACTAACCACTATACGATCACGGCCGGCTACAAGAGCTGGCTTTGTAAAGCCTACATAGGCTGTGAAAGTGATGTGCACAAGCTGGCTAAACTCTTTTCATTTTGGTCTCGATAATGAATAAACTGAAGAAACAGTGGAGCTTTACACAGTCGGTAGATTTTTTCTCATTCAAAAAGTGCCCTTTTTCCGTGACATTGGAATATCTCAATTGCATCCTCCTCACGTCATCTCTAATTCTCTAAACCCATTGGTGAGAAAACCTGAGTGCCCTCCCCTCTGACCTTCTCCACCAATGTGAACAATAAAAAGGTACTGCTGAGATTTGAACTCAGGATCTCCTGTTTACTAGACAGGCACTTTAACCAACTAAGCCACAGCACCCATAAAAGTCACATATGTTGCAGATGTGAACACCCACACCTATTTGAATCAAACCAGTCTCATTAATTTAACCCACATCTCTGTCTAGCAAAATCACATCACAAAAGAGATGTCTTTTACTAATATTGGAAACGATACAGACACCTTCAATTGTCTAGCAACAGGGTTTCTTAAGCTACGTTTTGGGACGCAAAGTGGGCCTGAGCATGTGAGAGGCAGTGTTGCCAAATCCTCAGGAAGGAAAGTAGCTATTGCTGGTCCTAAAAGTAGCTAGAAGTCGCTAAATGACGTCATCACATAATTTTCATAATTGGCCAAGTGGATGTAATTGTGATTGACGCTGTAGGAGAGAGGAATAACGCCTCGGGAGAGACAGAAAGTGAGTAAAAAACACCCTAAGTATGTTTAGAACTACAATTGAACTTTCTTCTGTCGATTCTTGTCTTTTTTCTGAATACTCACTAAATATAGCGACAAAGTCGCTAAGTTGGCAACACTGGTGAGAGGTGGGTAGCGAGATATCAGTAATCAATGGTAATCACATACTATTTCTTCGTAACTATGATCATTCGAGGACAGTACATTTTTCATTTGGGTCTCGAGATGAATAAACTCAAGAACCTCTGACATGAATTCTTAAACTATGATTTGGGACCCAAAGCGGTTATTAACATGTCATAGGTGGGTCGCGAGATATGAGTGAACATTCAGAATCATATACTATTTCTTCATAATGTTGGTCGTTCGAGGACACTGCATTTCTCATTTGGCTCTCGAGCTTAAAAATGGTAAAAACGTCTGAAACAGCAGATGAATGATTTCGTGTAAGTAATTAACCTACAATATGGTGGGGAACTTTGTCAAACGGCAGAGTTGCTGAGTTTCTTAGCTTGCATAGCAAGTCTTAACTCATTCAAAAAACAACCCTTCTAAAATTACATTGCAGTGCCGTGACCCGGATTCGAACCGGGGTTGCTGCGACCACAACGCAGAGTACTAACCACTATACGATCACGGCCGGCTACAAGAGCTGGCTTTGTAAAGCCTACATAGGCTGTGAAAGTGATGTGCACAAGCTGGCTAAACTCTTTTCATTTTGGTCTCGATAATGAATAAACTGAAGAAACAGTGGAGCTTTACACAGTCGGTAGATTTTTTCTCATTCAAAAAGTGCCCTTTTTCCGTGACATTGGAATATCTCAATTGCATCCTCCTCACGTCATCTCTAATTCTCTAAACCCATTGGTGAGAAAACCTGAGTGCCCTCCCCTCTGACCTTCTCCACCAATGTGAACAATAAAAAGGTACTGCTGAGATTTGAACTCAGGATCTCCTGTTTGCTAGACAGGCACTTTAACCAACTAAGCCACAGCACCCATAAAAGTCACATATGTTGCAGATGTGAACACCCACACCTATTTGAATCAAACCAGTCTCATTAATTTAACCCACATCTCTGTCTAGCAGAGAAGTCGCAAAGTCGCTAAGTTGGCAACACTGGTGAGAGGTGGGTAGCGAGATATCAGTAATCAATGGTAATCACATACTATTTCTTCGTAACTATGATCATTCGAGGACAGTACATTTTTCATTTGGGTCTCGAGATGAATAAACGCAAGAACCTCTGACATGAATTCTTAAACTATGATTTTCCTCAGGAAGGAAAGTAGCTATTGCTGGTCCTAAAAGTAGCTAGAAGTCGCTAAATGACGTCATCACATAATTTTCATAATTGGCCAAGTGGATGTAATTGTGATTGACGCTGTAGGAGAGAGGAATAACGCCTCGGGAGAGACAAAAAGTGAGTAAAAAAACACCCTAAGTATGTTTAGAACTACAATTGAACTTTCCTCTGTCGATTCTTGTCTTTTTTCTGAATACTCACTAAATATAGCGACAAAGTCGCTAAGTTGGCAACACTGGTGAGAGGTGGGTAGCGAGATATCAGTAATCAATGGTAATCACATACTATTTCTTCGTAACTATGATCATTCGAGGACAGTACATTTTTCATTTGGGTCTCGAGATGAATAAACTCAAGAACCTCTGACATGAATTCTTAAACTATGATTTGGGACCCAAAGCGGTTATTAACATGTCATAGGTGGGTCGCGAGATATGAGTGAACATTCAGAATCATATACTATTTCTTCATAATGTTGGTCGTTCGAGGACACTGCATTTCTCATTTGGCTCTCGAGCTTAAAAATGGTAAAAACGTCTGAAACAGCAGATGAATGATTTCGTGTAAGTAATTAACCTACAATATGGTGGGGAACTTTGTCAAACGGCAGAGTTGCTGAGTTTCTTAGCTTGCATAGCAAGTCTTAACTCATTCAAAAAACAACCCTTCTAAAATTACATTGCAGTGCCGTGACCCGGATTCGAACCGGGGTTGCTGCGACCACAACGCAGAGTACTAACCACTATACGATCACGGCCAGCTACAAGAGCTGGCTTTGTAAAGCCTACATAGGCTGTGAAAGTGATGTGCACAAGCTGGCTAAACTCTTTTCATTTTGGTCTCGATAATGAATAAACTGAAGAAACAGTGGAGCTTTACACAGTCGGTAGATTTTTTCTCATTCAAAAAGTGCCCTTTTTCCGTGACATTGGAATATCTCAATTGCATCCTCCTCACGTCATCTCTAATTCTCTAAACCCATTGGTGAGAAAACCTGAGTGCCCTCCCCTCTGACCTTCTCCACCAATGTGAACAATAAAAAGGTACTGCTGAGATTTGAACTCAGTATCTCCTGTTTACTAGACAGGCACTTTACCCAACTAAGCCACAGCACCCATAAAAGTCACATATGTTGCAGATGTGAACACCCACACCTATTTGAATCAAACCAGTCTCATTAATTTAACCCACATCTCTGTCTAGCAAAATCACATCACAAAAGAGATGTCTTTTACTAATATTGGAAACGATACAGACACCTTCAATTGTCTAGCAACAGGGTTTCTTAAGCTACGTTTTGGGACGCAAAGTGGGCCTGAGCATGTGAGAGGCAGTGTTGCCAAATCCTCAGGAAGGAAAGTAGCTATTGCTGGTCCTAAAAGTAGCTAGAAGTCGCTAAATGACGTCATCACATAATTTTCATAATTGGCCAAGTGGATGTAATTGTGATTGACGCTGTAGGAGAGAGGAATAACGCCTCGGGAGAGACAAAAAGTGAGTAAAAAAACACCCTAAGTATGTTTAGAACTACAATTGAACTTTCCTCTGTCGATTCTTGTCTTTTTTCTGAATACTCACTAAATATAGCGACAAAGTCGCTAAGTTGGCAACACTGGTGAGAGGTGGGTAGCGAGATATCAGTAATCAATGGTAATCACATACTATTTCTTCGTAACTATGATCATTCGAGGACAGTACATTTTTCATTTGGGTCTCGAGATGAATAAACTCAAGAACCTCTGACATGAATTCTTAAACTATGATTTGGGACCCAAAGCGGTTATTAACATGTCATAGGTGGGTCGCGAGATATGAGTGAACATTCAGAATCATATACTATTTCTTCATAATGTTGGTCGTTCGAGGACACTGCATTTCTCATTTGGCTCTCGAGCTTAAAAATGGTAAAAACGTCTGAAACAGCAGATGAATGATTTCGTGTAAGTAATTAACCTACAATATGGTGGGGAACTTTGTCAAACGGCAGAGTTGCTGAGTTTCTTAGCTTGCATAGCAAGTCTTAACTCATTCAAAAAACAACCCTTCTAAAATTACATTGCAGTGCCGTGACCCGGATTCGAACCGGGGTTGCTGCGACCACAACGCAGAGTACTAACCACTATACGATCACGGCCAGCTACAAGAGCTGGCTTTGTAAAGCCTACATAGGCTGTGAAAGTGATGTGCACAAGCTGGCTAAACTCTTTTCATTTTGGTCTCGATAATGAATAAACTGAAGAAACAGTGGAGCTTTACACAGTCGGTAGATTTTTTCTCATTCAAAAAGTGCCCTTTTTCCGTGACATTGGAATATCTCAATTGCATCCTCCTCACGTCATCTCTAATTCTCTAAACCCATTGGTGAGAAAACCTGAGTGCCCTCCCCTCTGACCTTCTCCACCAATGTGAACAATAAAAAGGTACTGCTGAGATTTGAACTCAGGATCTCCTGTTTACTAGACAGGCACTTTAACCAACTAAGCCACAGCACCCATAAAAGTCACATATGTTGCAGATGTGAACACCCACACCTATTTGAATCAAACCAGTCTCATTAATTTAACCCACATCTCTGTCTAGCAAAATCACATCACAAAAGAGATGTCTTTTACTAATATTGGAAACGATACAGACACCTTCAATTGTCTAGCAACAGGGTTTCTTAAGCTACGTTTTGGGACGCAAAGTGGGCCTGAGCATGTGAGAGGCAGTGTTGCCAAATCCTCAGGAAGGAAAGTAGCTATTGCTGGTCCTAAAAGTAGCTAGAAGTCGCTAAATGACGTCATCACATAATTTTCATAATTGGCCAAGTGGATGTAATTGTGATTGACGCTGTAGGAGAGAGGAATAACGCCTCGGGAGAGACAAAAAGTGAGTAAAAAAACACCCTAAGTATGTTTAGAACTACAATTGAACTTTCTTCTGTCGATTCTTTTCTTTTTTCTGAATACTCACTAAATATAGCGACAAAGTCGCTAAGTTGGCAACACTGGTGAGAGGTGGGTAGCGAGATATCAGTAATCAATGGTAATCACATACTATTTCTTCGTAACTATGATCATTCGAGGACAGTACATTTTTCATTTGGGTCTCGAGATGAATAAACTCAAGAACCTCTGACATGAATTCTTAAACTATGATTTGGGACCCAAAGCGGTTATTAACATGTCATAGGTGGGTCGCGAGATATGAGTGAACATTCAGAATCATATACTATTTCTTCATAATGTTGGTCGTTCGAGGACACTGCATTTCTCATTTGGCTCTCGAGCTTAAAAATTGTAAAAACGTCTGAAACAGCAGATGAATGATTTCGTGTAAGTAATTAACCTACAATATGGTGGGGAACTTTGTCAAACGGCAGAGTTGCTGAGTTTCTTAGCTTGCATAGCAAGTCTTAACTCATTCAAAAAACAACCCTTCTAAAATTACATTGCAGTGCCGTGACCCGGATTCGAACCGGGGTTGCTGCGACCACAACGCAGAGTACTAACCACTATACGATCACGGCCGGCTACAAGAGCTGGCTTTGTAAAGCCTACATAGGCTGTGAAAGTGATGTGCACAAGCTGGCTAAACTCTTTTCATTTTGGTCTCGATAATGAATAAACTGAAGAAACAGTGGAGCTTTACACAGTCGGTAGATTTTTTCTCATTCAAAAAGTGCCCTTTTTCCGTGACATTGGAATATCTCAATTGCATCCTCCTCACGTCATCTCTAATTCTCTAAACCCATTGGTGAGAAAACCTGAGTGCCCTCCCCTCTGACCTTCTCCACCAATGTGAACAATAAAAAGGTACTGCTGAGATTTGAACTCAGGATCTCCTGTTTACTAGACAGGCACTTTAACCAACTAAGCCACAGCACCCATAAAAGTCACATATGTTGCAGATGTGAACACCCACACCTATTTGAATCAAACCAGTCTCATTAATTTAACCCACATCTCTGTCTAGCAAAATCACATCACAAAAGAGATGTCTTTTACTAATAATGGAAACGATACAGACACCTTCAATTGTCTAGCAACAGGGTTTCTTAAGCTACGTTTTGGGACGCAAAGTGGGCCTGAGCATGTGAGAGGCAGTGTTGCCAAATCCTCAGGAAGGAAAGTAGCTATTGCTGGTCCTAAAAGTAGCTAGAAGTCGCTAAATGACGTCATCACATAATTTTCATAATTGGCCAAGTGGATGTAATTGTGATTGACGCTGTAGGAGAGAGGAATAACGCCTCGGGAGAGACAAAAAGTGAGTAAAAAAACACCCTAAGTATGTTTAGAACTACAATTGAACTTTCTTCTGTCGATTCTTGTCTTTTTTCTGAATACTCACTAAATATAGCGACAAAGTCGCTAAGTTGGCAACACTGGTGAGAGGTGGGTAGCGAGATATCAGTAATCAATGGTAATCACATACTATTTCTTCGTAACTATGATCATTCGAGGACAGTACATTTTTCATTTGGGTCTCGAGATGAATAAACTCAAGAACCTCTGACATGAATTCTTAAACTATGATTTGGGACCCAAAGCGGTTATTAACATGTCATAGGTGGGTCGCGAGATATGAGTGAACATTCAGAATCATATACTATTTCTTCATAATGTTGGTCGTTCGAGGACACTGCATTTCTCATTTGGCTCTCGAGCTTAAAAATGGTAAAAACGTCTGAAACAGCAGATGAATGATTTCGTGTAAGTAATTAACCTACAATATGGTGGGGAACTTTGTCAAACGGCAGAGTTGCTGAGTTTCTTAGCTTGCATAGCAAGTCTTAACTCATTCAAAAAACAACCCTTCTAAAATTACATTGCAGTGCCGTGACCCGGATTCGAACCGGGGTTGCTGCGACCACAACGCAGAGTACTAACCACTATACGATCACGACCGGCTACAAGAGCTGGCTTTGTAAAGCCTACATAGGCTGTGAAAGTGATGTGCACAAGCTGGCTAAACTCTTTTCATTTTGGTCTCGATAATGAATAAACTGAAGAAACAGTGGAGCTTTACACAGTCGGTAGATTTTTTCTCATTCAAAAAGTGCCCTTTTTCCGTGACATTGGAATATCTCAATTGCATCCTCCTCACGTCATCTCTAATTCTCTAAACCCATTGGTGAGAAAACCTGAGTGCCCTCCCCTCTGACCTTCTCCACCAATGTGAACAATAAAAAGGTACTGCTGAGATTTGAACTCAGGATCTCCTGTTTACTAGACAGGCACTTTAACCAACTAAGCCACAGCACCCATAAAAGTCACATATGTTGCAGATGTGAACACCCACACCTATTTGAATCAAACCAGTCTCATTAATTTAACCCACATCTCTGTCTAGCAAAATCACATCACAAAAGAGATGTCTTTTACTAATATTGGAAACGATACAGACACCTTCAATTGTCTAGCAACAGGGTTTCTTAAGCTACGTTTTGGGACGCAAAGTGGGCCTGAGCATGTGAGAGGCAGTGTTGCCAAATCCTCAGGAAGGAAAGTAGCTATTGCTGGTCCTAAAAGTAGCTAGAAGTCGCTAAATGACGTCATCACATAATTTTCATAATTGGCCAAGTGGATGTAATTGTGATTGACGCTGTAGGAGAGAGGAATAACGCCTCGGGAGAGACAAAAAGTGAGTAAAAAAACACCCTAAGTATGTTTAGAACTACAATTGAACTTTCCTCTGTCGATTCTTGTCTTTTTTCTGAATACTCACTAAATATAGCGACAAAGTCGCTAAGTTGGCAACACTGGTGAGAGGTGGGTAGCGAGATATCAGTAATCAATGGTAATCACATACTATTTCTTCGTAACTATGATCATTCGAGGACAGTACATTTTTCATTTGGGTCTCGAGATGAATAAACTCAAGAACCTCTGACATGAATTCTTAAACTATGATTTGGGACCCAAAGCGGTTATTAACATGTCATAGGTGGGTCGCGAGATATGAGTGAACATTCAGAATCATATACTATTTCTTCATAATGTTGGTCGTTCGAGGACACTGCATTTCTCATTTGGCTCTCGAGCTTAAAAATGGTAAAAACGTCTGAAACAGCAGATGAATGATTTCGTGTAAGTAATTAACCTACAATATGGTGGGGAACTTTGTCAAACGGCAGAGTTGCTGAGTTTCTTAGCTTGCATAGCAAGTCTTAACTCATTCAAAAAACAACCCTTCTAAAATTACATTGCAGTGCCGTGACCCGGATTCGAACCGGGGTTGCTGCGACCACAACGCAGAGTACTAACCACTATACGATCACGGCCAGCTACAAGAGCTGGCTTTGTAAAGCCTACATAGGCTGTGAAAGTGATGTGCACAAGCTGGCTAAACTCTTTTCATTTTGGTCTCGATAATGAATAAACTGAAGAAACAGTGGAGCTTTACACAGTCGGTAGATTTTTTCTCATTCAAAAAGTGCCCTTTTTCCGTGACATTGGAATATCTCAATTGCATCCTCCTCACGTCATCTCTAATTCTCTAAACCCATTGGTGAGAAAACCTGAGTGCCCTCCCCTCTGACCTTCTCCACCAATGTGAACAATAAAAAGGTACTGCTGAGATTTGAACTCAGTATCTCCTGTTTACTAGACAGGCACTTTACCCAACTAAGCCACAGCACCCATAAAAGTCACATATGTTGCAGATGTGAACACCCACACCTATTTGAATCAAACCAGTCTCATTAATTTAACCCACATCTCTGTCTAGCAAAATCACATCACAAAAGAGATGTCTTTTACTAATATTGGAAACGATACAGACACCTTCAATTGTCTAGCAACAGGGTTTCTTAAGCTACGTTTTGGGACGCAAAGTGGGCCTGAGCATGTGAGAGGCAGTGTTGCCAAATCCTCAGGAAGGAAAGTAGCTATTGCTGGTCCTAAAAGTAGCTAGAAGTCGCTAAATGACGTCATCACATAATTTTCATAATTGGCCAAGTGGATGTAATTGTGATTGACGCTGTAGGAGAGAGGAATAACGCCTCGGGAGAGACAAAAAGTGAGTAAAAAAACACCCTAAGTATGTTTAGAACTACAATTGAACTTTCCTCTGTCGATTCTTGTCTTTTTTCTGAATACTCACTAAATATAGCGACAAAGTCGCTAAGTTGGCAACACTGGTGAGAGGTGGGTAGCGAGATATCAGTAATCAATGGTAATCACATACTATTTCTTCGTAACTATGATCATTCGAGGACAGTACATTTTTCATTTGGGTCTCGAGATGAATAAACTCAAGAACCTCTGACATGAATTCTTAAACTATGATTTGGGACCCAAAGCGGTTATTAACATGTCATAGGTGGGTCGCGAGATATGAGTGAACATTCAGAATCATATACTATTTCTTCATAATGTTGGTCGTTCGAGGACACTGCATTTCTCATTTGGCTCTCGAGCTTAAAAATGGTAAAAACGTCTGAAACAGCAGATGAATGATTTCGTGTAAGTAATTAACCTACAATATGGTGGGGAACTTTGTCAAACGGCAGAGTTGCTGAGTTTCTTAGCTTGCATAGCAAGTCTTAACTCATTCAAAAAACAACCCTTCTAAAATTACATTGCAGTGCCGTGACCCGGATTCGAACCGGGGTTGCTGCGACCACAACGCAGAGTACTAACCACTATACGATCACGACCGGCTACAAGAGCTGGCTTTGTAAAGCCTACATAGGCTGTGAAAGTGATGTGCACAAGCTGGCTAAACTCTTTTCATTTTGGTCTCGATAATGAATAAACTGAAGAAACAGTGGAGCTTTACACAGTCGGTAGATTTTTTCTCATTCAAAAAGTGCCCTTTTTCCGTGACATTGGAATATCTCAATTGCATCCTCCTCACGTCATCTCTAATTCTCTAAACCCATTGGTGAGAAAACCTGAGTGCCCTCCCCTCTGACCTTCTCCACCAATGTGAACAATAAAAAGGTACTGCTGAGATTTGAACTCAGGATCTCCTGTTTACTAGACAGGCACTTTAACCAACTAAGCCACAGCACCCATAAAAGTCACATATGTTGCAGATGTGAACACCCACACCTATTTGAATCAAACCAGTCTCATTAATTTAACCCACATCTCTGTCTAGCAAAATCACATCACAAAAGAGATGTCTTTTACTAATATTGGAAACGATACAGACACCTTCAATTGTCTAGCAACAGGGTTTCTTAAGCTACGTTTTGGGACGCAAAGTGGGCCTGAGCATGTGAGAGGCAGTGTTGCCAAATCCTCAGGAAGGAAAGTAGCTATTGCTGGTCCTAAAAGTAGCTAGAAGTCGCTAAATGACGTCATCACATAATTTTCATAATTGGCCAAGTGGATGTAATTGTGATTGACGCTGTAGGAGAGAGGAATAACGCCTCGGGAGAGACAAAAAGTGAGTAAAAAAACACCCTAAGTATGTTTAGAACTACAATTGAACTTTCCTCTGTCGATTCTTGTCTTTTTTCTGAATACTCACTAAATATAGCGACAAAGTCGCTAAGTTGGCAACACTGGTGAGAGGTGGGTAGCGAGATATCAGTAATCAATGGTAATCACATACTATTTCTTCGTAACTATGATCATTCGAGGACAGTACATTTTTCATTTGGGTCTCGAGATGAATAAACTCAAGAACCTCTGACATGAATTCTTAAACTATGATTTGGGACCCAAAGCGGTTATTAACATGTCATAGGTGGGTCGCGAGATATGAGTGAACATTCAGAATCATATACTATTTCTTCATAATGTTGGTCGTTCGAGGACACTGCATTTCTCATTTGGCTCTCGAGCTTAAAAATGGTAAAAACGTCTGAAACAGCAGATGAATGATTTCGTGTAAGTAATTAACCTACAATATGGTGGGGAACTTTGTCAAACGGCAGAGTTGCTGAGTTTCTTAGCTTGCATAGCAAGTCTTAACTCATTCAAAAAACAACCCTTCTAAAATTACATTGCAGTGCCGTGACCCGGATTCGAACCGGGGTTGCTGCGACCACAACGCAGAGTACTAACCACTATACGATCACGGCCAGCTACAAGAGCTGGCTTTGTAAAGCCTACATAGGCTGTGAAAGTGATGTGCACAAGCTGGCTAAACTCTTTTCATTTTGGTCTCGATAATGAATAAACTGAAGAAACAGTGGAGCTTTACACAGTCGGTAGATTTTTTCTCATTCAAAAAGTGCCCTTTTTCCGTGACATTGGAATATCTCAATTGCATCCTCCTCACGTCATCTCTAATTCTCTAAACCCATTGGTGAGAAAACCTGAGTGCCCTCCCCTCTGACCTTCTCCACCAATGTGAACAATAAAAAGGTACTGCTGAGATTTGAACTCAGTATCTCCTGTTTACTAGACAGGCACTTTACCCAACTAAGCCACAGCACCCATAAAAGTCACATATGTTGCAGATGTGAACACCCACACCTATTTGAATCAAACCAGTCTCATTAATTTAACCCACATCTCTGTCTAGCAAAATCACATCACAAAAGAGATGTCTTTTACTAATATTGGAAACGATACAGACACCTTCAATTGTCTAGCAACAGGGTTTCTTAAGCTACGTTTTGGGACGCAAAGTGGGCCTGAGCATGTGAGAGGCAGTGTTGCCAAATCCTCAGGAAGGAAAGTAGCTATTGCTGGTCCTAAAAGTAGCTAGAAGTCGCTAAATGACGTCATCACATAATTTTCATAATTGGCCAAGTGGATGTAATTGTGATTGACGCTGTAGGAGAGAGGAATAACGCCTCGGGAGAGACAAAAAGTGAGTAAAAAAACACCCTAAGTATGTTTAGAACTACAATTGAACTTTCCTCTGTCGATTCTTGTCTTTTTTCTGAATACTCACTAAATATAGCGACAAAGTCGCTAAGTTGGCAACACTGGTGAGAGGTGGGTAGCGAGATATCAGTAATCAATGGTAATCACATACTATTTCTTCGTAACTATGATCATTCGAGGACAGTACATTTTTCATTTGGGTCTCGAGATGAATAAACTCAAGAACCTCTGACATGAATTCTTAAACTATGATTTGGGACCCAAAGCGGTTATTAACATGTCATAGGTGGGTCGCGAGATATGAGTGAACATTCAGAATCATATACTATTTCTTCATAATGTTGGTCGTTCGAGGACACTGCATTTCTCATTTGGCTCTCGAGCTTAAAAATGGTAAAAACGTCTGAAACAGCAGATGAATGATTTCGTGTAAGTAATTAACCTACAATATGGTGGGGAACTTTGTCAAACGGCAGAGTTGCTGAGTTTCTTAGCTTGCATAGCAAGTCTTAACTCATTCAAAAAACAACCCTTCTAAAATTACATTGCAGTGCCGTGACCCGGATTCGAACCGGGGTTGCTGCGACCACAACGCAGAGTACTAACCACTATACGATCACGACCGGCTACAAGAGCTGGCTTTGTAAAGCCTACATAGGCTGTGAAAGTGATGTGCACAAGCTGGCTAAACTCTTTTCATTTTGGTCTCGATAATGAATAAACTGAAGAAACAGTGGAGCTTTACACAGTCGGTAGATTTTTTCTCATTCAAAAAGTGCCCTTTTTCCGTGACATTGGAATATCTCAATTGCATCCTCCTCACGTCATCTCTAATTCTCTAAACCCATTGGTGAGAAAACCTGAGTGCCCTCCCCTCTGACCTTCTCCACCAATGTGAACAATAAAAAGGTACTGCTGAGATTTGAACTCAGGATCTCCTGTTTACTAGACAGGCACTTTAACCAACTAAGCCACAGCACCCATAAAAGTCACATATGTTGCAGATGTGAACACCCACACCTATTTGAATCAAACCAGTCTCATTAATTTAACCCACATCTCTGTCTAGCAAAATCACATCACAAAAGAGATGTCTTTTACTAATATTGGAAACGATACAGACACCTTCAATTGTCTAGCAACAGGGTTTCTTAAGCTACGTTTTGGGACGCAAAGTGGGCCTGAGCATGTGAGAGGCAGTGTTGCCAAATCCTCAGGAAGGAAAGTAGCTATTGCTGGTCCTAAAAGTAGCTAGAAGTCGCTAAATGACGTCATCACATAATTTTCATAATTGGCCAAGTGGATGTAATTGTGATTGACGCTGTAGGAGAGAGGAATAACGCCTCGGGAGAGACAAAAAGTGAGTAAAAAAACACCCTAAGTATGTTTAGAACTACAATTGAACTTTCCTCTGTCGATTCTTGTCTTTTTTCTGAATACTCACTAAATATAGCGACAAAGTCGCTAAGTTGGCAACACTGGTGAGAGGTGGGTAGCGAGATATCAGTAATCAATGGTAATCACATACTATTTCTTCGTAACTATGATCATTCGAGGACAGTACATTTTTCATTTGGGTCTCGAGATGAATAAACTCAAGAACCTCTGACATGAATTCTTAAACTATGATTTGGGACCCAAAGCGGTTATTAACATGTCATAGGTGGGTCGCGAGATATGAGTGAACATTCAGAATCATATACTATTTCTTCATAATGTTGGTCGTTCGAGGACACTGCATTTCTCATTTGGCTCTCGAGCTTAAAAATGGTAAAAACGTCTGAAACAGCAGATGAATGATTTCGTGTAAGTAATTAACCTACAATATGGTGGGGAACTTTGTCAAACGGCAGAGTTGCTGAGTTTCTTAGCTTGCATAGCAAGTCTTAACTCATTCAAAAAACAACCCTTCTAAAATTACATTGCAGTGCCGTGACCCGGATTCGAACCGGGGTTGCTGCGACCACAACGCAGAGTACTAACCACTATACGATCACGGCCGGCTACAAGAGCTGGCTTTGTAAAGCCTACATAGGCTGTGAAAGTGATGTGCACAAGCTGGCTAAACTCTTTTCATTTTGGTCTCGATAATGAATAAACTGAAGAAACAGTGGAGCTTTACACAGTCGGTAGATTTTTTCTCATTCAAAAAGTGCCCTTTTTCCGTGACATTGGAATATCTCAATTGCATCCTCCTCACGTCATCTCTAATTCTCTAAACCCATTGGTGAGAAAACCTGAGTGCCCTCCCCTCTGACCTTCTCCACCAATGTGAACAATAAAAAGGTACTGCTGAGATTTGAACTCAGGATCTCCTGTTTACTAGACAGGCACTTTAACCAACTAAGCCACAGCACCCATAAAAGTCACATATGTTGCAGATGTGAACACCCACACCTATTTGAATCAAACCAGTCTCATTAATTTAACCCACATCTCTGTCTAGCAAAATCACATCACAAAAGAGATGTCTTTTACTAATATTGGAAACGATACAGACACCTTCAATTGTCTAGCAACAGGGTTTCTTAAGCTACGTTTTGGGACGCAAAGTGGGCCTGAGCATGTGAGAGGCAGTGTTGCCAAATCCTCAGGAAGGAAAGTAGCTATTGCTGGTCCTAAAAGTAGCTAGAAGTCGCTAAATGACGTCATCACATAATTTTCATAATTGGCCAAGTGGATGTAATTGTGATTGACGCTGTAGGAGAGAGGAATAACGCCTCGGGAGAGACAAAAAGTGAGTAAAAAAACACCCTAAGTATGTTTAGAACTACAATTGAACTTTCCTCTGTCGATTCTTGTCTTTTTTCTGAATACTCACTAAATATAGCGACAAAGTCGCTAAGTTGGCAACACTGGTGAGAGGTGGGTAGCGAGATATCAGTAATCAATGGTAATCACATACTATTTCTTCGTAACTATGATCATTCGAGGACAGTACATTTTTCATTTGGGTCTCGAGATGAATAAACTCAAGAACCTCTGACATGAATTCTTAAACTATGATTTGGGACCCAAAGCGGTTATTAACATGTCATAGGTGGGTCGCGAGATATGAGTGAACATTCAGAATCATATACTATTTCTTCATAATGTTGGTCGTTCGAGGACACTGCATTTCTCATTTGGCTCTCGAGCTTAAAAATGGTAAAAACGTCTGAAACAGCAGATGAATGATTTCGTGTAAGTAATTAACCTACAATATGGTGGGGAACTTTGTCAAACGGCAGAGTTGCTGAGTTTCTTAGCTTGCATAGCAAGTCTTAACTCATTCAAAAAACAACCCTTCTAAAATTACATTGCAGTGCCGTGACCCGGATTCGAACCGGGGTTGCTGCGACCACAACGCAGAGTACTAACCACTATACGATCACGGCCAGCTACAAGAGCTGGCTTTGTAAAGCCTACATAGGCTGTGAAAGTGATGTGCACAAGCTGGCTAAACTCTTTTCATTTTGGTCTCGATAATGAATAAACTGAAGAAACAGTGGAGCTTTACACAGTCGGTAGATTTTTTCTCATTCAAAAAGTGCCCTTTTTCCGTGACATTGGAATATCTCAATTGCATCCTCCTCACGTCATCTCTAATTCTCTAAACCCATTGGTGAGAAAACCTGAGTGCCCTCCCCTCTGACCTTCTCCACCAATGTGAACAATAAAAAGGTATTGCTGAGATTTGAACTCAGTATCTCCTGTTTACTAGACAGGCACTTTACCCAACTAAGCCACAGCACCCATAAAAGTCACATATGTTGCAGATGTGAACACCCACACCTATTTGAATCAAACCAGTCTCATTAATTTAACCCACATCTCTGTCTAGCAAAATCACATCACAAAAGAGATGTCTTTTACTAATATTGGAAACGATACAGACACCTTCAATTGTCTAGCAACAGGGTTTCTTAAGCTACGTTTTGGGACGCAAAGTGGGCCTGAGCATGTGAGAGGCAGTGTTGCCAAATCCTCAGGAAGGAAAGTAGCTATTGCTGGTCCTAAAAGTAGCTAGAAGTCGCTAAATGACGTCATCACATAATTTTCATAATTGGCCAAGTGGATGTAATTGTGATTGACGCTGTAGGAGAGAGGAATAACGCCTCGGGAGAGACAAAAAGTGAGTAAAAAAACACCCTAAGTATGTTTAGAACTACAATTGAACTTTCCTCTGTCGATTCTTGTCTTTTTTCTGAATACTCACTAAATATAGCGACAAAGTCGCTAAGTTGGCAACACTGGTGAGAGGTGGGTAGCGAGATATCAGTAATCAATGGTAATCACATACTATTTCTTCGTAACTATGATCATTCGAGGACAGTACATTTTTCATTTGGGTCTCGAGATGAATAAACTCAAGAACCTCTGACATGAATTCTTAAACTATGATTTGGGACCCAAAGCGGTTATTAACATGTCATAGGTGGGTCGCGAGATATGAGTGAACATTCAGAATCATATACTATTTCTTCATAATGTTGGTCGTTCGAGGACACTGCATTTCTCATTTGGCTCTCGAGCTTAAAAATGGTAAAAACGTCTGAAACAGCAGATGAATGATTTCGTGTAAGTAATTAACCTACAATATGGTGGGGAACTTTGTCAAACGGCAGAGTTGCTGAGTTTCTTAGCTTGCATAGCAAGTCTTAACTCATTCAAAAAACAACCCTTCTAAAATTACATTGCAGTGCCGTGACCCGGATTCGAACCGGGGTTGCTGCGACCACAACGCAGAGTACTAACCACTATACGATCACGGCCAGCTACAAGAGCTGGCTTTGTAAAGCCTACATAGGCTGTGAAAGTGATGTGCACAAGCTGGCTAAACTCTTTTCATTTTGGTCTCGATAATGAATAAACTGAAGAAACAGTGGAGCTTTACACAGTCGGTAGATTTTTTCTCATTCAAAAAGTGCCCTTTTTCCGTGACATTGGAATATCTCAATTGCATCCTCCTCACGTCATCTCTAATTCTCTAAACCCATTGGTGAGAAAACCTGAGTGCCCTCCCCTCTGACCTTCTCCACCAATGTGAACAATAAAAAGGTACTGCTGAGATTTGAACTCAGGATCTCCTGTTTACTAGACAGGCACTTTAACCAACTAAGCCACAGCACCCATAAAAGTCACATATGTTGCAGATGTGAACACCCACACCTATTTGAATCAAACCAGTCTCATTAATTTAACCCACATCTCTGTCTAGCAAAATCACATCACAAAAGAGATGTCTTTTACTAATATTGGAAACGATACAGACACCTTCAATTGTCTAGCAACAGGGTTTCTTAAGCTACGTTTTGGGACGCAAAGTGGGCCTGAGCATGTGAGAGGCAGTGTTGCCAAATCCTCAGGAAGGAAAGTAGCTATTGCTGGTCCTAAAAGTAGCTAGAAGTCGCTAAATGACGTCATCACATAATTTTCATAATTGGCCAAGTGGATGTAATTGTGATTGACGCTGTAGGAGAGAGGAATAACGCCTCGGGAGAGACAAAAAGTGAGTAAAAAAACACCCTAAGTATGTTTAGAACTACAATTGAACTTTCTTCTGTCGATTCTTGTCTTTTTTCTGAATACTCACTAAATATAGCGACAAAGTCGCTAAGTTGGCAACACTGGTGAGAGGTGGGTAGCGAGATATCAGTAATCAATGGTAATCACATACTATTTCTTCGTAACTATGATCATTCGAGGACAGTACATTTTTCATTTGGGTCTCGAGATGAATAAACTCAAGAACCTCTGACATGAATTCTTAAACTATGATTTGGGACCCAAAGCGGTTATTAACATGTCATAGGTGGGTCGCGAGATATGAGTGAACATTCAGAATCATATACTATTTCTTCATAATGTTGGTCGTTCGAGGACACTGCATTTCTCATTTGGCTCTCGAGCTTAAAAATTGTAAAAACGTCTGAAACAGCAGATGAATGATTTCGTGTAAGTAATTAACCTACAATATGGTGGGGAACTTTGTCAAACGGCAGAGTTGCTGAGTTTCTTAGCTTGCATAGCAAGTCTTAACTCATTCAAAAAACAACCCTTCTAAAATTACATTGCAGTGCCGTGACCCGGATTCGAACCGGGGTTGCTGCGACCACAACGCAGAGTACTAACCACTATACGATCACGGCCGGCTACAAGAGCTGGCTTTGTAAAGCCTACATAGGCTGTGAAAGTGATGTGCACAAGCTGGCTAAACTCTTTTCATTTTGGTCTCGATAATGAATAAACTGAAGAAACAGTGGAGCTTTACACAGTCGGTAGATTTTTTCTCATTCAAAAAGTGCCCTTTTTCCGTGACATTGGAATATCTCAATTGCATCCTCCTCACGTCATCTCTAATTCTCTAAACCCATTGGTGAGAAAACCTGAGTGCCCTCCCCTCTGACCTTCTCCACCAATGTGAACAATAAAAAGGTACTGCTGAGATTTGAACTCAGGATCTCCTGTTTACTAGACAGGCACTTTAACCAACTAAGCCACAGCACCCATAAAAGTCACATATGTTGCAGATGTGAACACCCACACCTATTTGAATCAAACCAGTCTCATTAATTTAACCCACATCTCTGTCTAGCAAAATCACATCACAAAAGAGATGTCTTTTACTAATATTGGAAACGATACAGACACCTTCAATTGTCTAGCAACAGGGTTTCTTAAGCTACGTTTTGGGACGCAAAGTGGGCCTGAGCATGTGAGAGGCAGTGTTGCCAAATCCTCAGGAAGGAAAGTAGCTATTGCTGGTCCTAAAAGTAGCTAGAAGTCGCTAAATGACGTCATCACATAATTTTCATAATTGGCCAAGTGGATGTAATTGTGATTGACGCTGTAGGAGAGAGGAATAACGCCTCGGGAGAGACAAAAAGTGAGTAAAAAAACACCCTAAGTATGTTTAGAACTACAATTGAACTTTCTTCTGTCGATTCTTGTCTTTTTTCTGAATACTCACTAAATACAGCGACAAAGTCGCTAAGTTGGCAACACTGGTGAGAGGTGGGTAGCGAGATATCAGTAATCAATGGTAATCACATACTATTTCTTCGTAACTATGATCATTCGAGGACAGTACATTTTTCATTTGGGTCTCGAGCTGAATAAACTCAAGAACCTCTGACATGAATTCTTAAACTATGATTTGGGACCCAAAGCGGTTATTAACATGTCATAGGTGGGTCGCGAGATATGAGTGAACATTCAGAATCATATACTATTTCTTCATAATGTTGGTCGTTCGAGGACACTGCATTTCTCATTTGGCTCTCGAGCTTAAAAATGGTAAAAACGTCTGAAACAGCAGATGAATGATTTCGTGTAAGTAATTAACCTACAATATGGTGGGGAACTTTGTCAAACGGCAGAGTTGCTGAGTTTCTTAGCTTGCATAGCAAGTCTTAACTCATTCAAAAAACAACCCTTCTAAAATTACATTGCAGTGCCGTGACCCGGATTCGAATCGGGGTTGCTGCGACCACAACGCAGAGTACTAACCACTATACGATCACGGCCGGCTACAAGAGCTGGCTTTGTAAAGCCTACATAGGCTGTGAAAGTGATGTGCACAAGCTGGCTAAACTCTTTTCATTTTGGTCTCGATAATGAATAAACTGAAGAAACAGTGGAGCTTTACACAGTCGGTAGGTTTTTTCTCATTCAAAAAGTGCCCTTTTTCCGTGACATTGGAATATCTCAATTGCATCCTCCTCACGTCATCTCTAATTCTCTAAACCCATTGGTGAGAAAACCTGAGTGCCCTCCCCTCTGACCTTCTCCACCAATGTGAACAATAAAAAGGTACTGCTGAGATTTGAACTCAGGATCTCCTGTTTACTAGACAGGCACTTTAACCAACTAAGCCACAGCACCCATAAAAGTGATATATGTTGCAGATGTGAACACCCACACCTATTTGAATCAAACCAGTCTCATTAATTTAACCCACATCTCTGTCTAGCAAAATCACATCACAAAAGAGATGTCTTTTACTAATATTGGAAACGATACAGACACCTTCAATTGTCTAGCAACAGGGTTTCTTAAGCTACGTTTTGGGACGCAAAGTGGGCCTGAGCATGTGAGAGGCAGTGTTGCCAAATCCTCAGGAAGGAAAGTAGCTATTGCTGGTCCTAAAAGTAGCTAGAAGTCGCTAAATGACGTCATCACATAATTTTCATAATTGGCCAAGTGGATGTAATTGTGATTGACGCTGTAGGAGAGAGGAATAACGCCTCGGGAGAGACAAAAAGTGAGTAAAAAAACACCCTAAGTATGTTTAGAACTACAATTGAACTTTCTTCTGTCGATTCTTGTCTTTTTTCTGAATACTCACTAAATATAGCGACAAAGTCGCTAAGTTGGCAACACTGGTGAGAGGTGGGTAGCGAGATATCAGTAATCAATGGTAATCACATACTATTTCTTCGTAACTATGATCATTCGAGGACAGTACATTTTTCATTTGGGTCTCGAGATGAATAAACTCAAGAACCTCTGACATGAATTCTTAAACTATGATTTGGGACCCAAAGCGGTTATTAACATGTCATAGGTGGGTCGCGAGATATGAGTGAACATTCAGAATCATATACTATTTCTTCATAATGTTGGTCGTTCGAGGACACTGCATTTCTCATTTGGCTCTCGAGCTTAAAAATGGTAAAAACGTCTGAAACAGCAGATGAATGATTTCGTGTAAGTAATTAACCTACAATATGGTGGGGAACTTTGTCAAACGGCAGAGTTGCTGAGTTTCTTAGCTTGCATAGCAAGTCTTAACTCATTCAAAAAACAACCCTTCTAAAATTACATTGCAGTGCCGTGACCCGGATTCGAACCGGGGTTGCTGCGACCACAACGCAGAGTACTAACCACTATACGATCACGGCCAGCTACAAGAGCTGGCTTTGTAAAGCCTACATAGGCTGTGAAAGTGATGTGCACAAGCTGGCTAAACTCTTTTCATTTTGGTCTCGATAATGAATAAACTGAAGAAACAGTGGAGCTTTACACAGTCGGTAGATTTTTTCTCATTCAAAAAGTGCCCTTTTTCCGTGACATTGGAATATCTCAATTGCATCCTCCTCACGTCATCTCTAATTCTCTAAACCCATTGGTGAGAAAACCTGAGTGCCCTCCCCTCTGACCTTCTCCACCAATGTGAACAATAAAAAGGTACTGCTGAGATTTGAACTCAGGATCTCCTGTTTACTAGACAGGCACTTTAACCAACTAAGCCACAGCACCCATAAAAGTCACATATGTTGCAGATGTGAACACCCACACCTATTTGAATCAAACCAGTCTCATTAATTTAACCCACATCTCTGTCTAGCAAAATCACATCACAAAAGAGATGTCTTTTACTAATATTGGAAACGATACAGACACCTTCAATTGTCTAGCAACAGGGTTTCTTAAGCTACGTTTTGGGACGCAAAGTGGGCCTGAGCATGTGAGAGGCAGTGTTGCCAAATCCTCAGGAAGGAAAGTAGCTATTGCTGGTCCTAAAAGTAGCTAGAAGTCGCTAAATGACGTCATCACATAATTTTCATAATTGGCCAAGTGGATGTAATTGTGATTGACGCTGTAGGAGAGAGGAATAACGCCTCGGGAGAGACAAAAAGTGAGTAAAAAAACACCCTAAGTATGTTTAGAACTACAATTGAACTTTCTTCTGTCGATTCTTGTCTTTTTTCTGAATACTCACTAAATATAGCGACAAAGTCGCTAAGTTGGCAACACTGGTGAGAGGTGGGTAGCGAGATATCAGTAATCAATGGTAATCACATACTATTTCTTCGTAACTATGATCATTCGAGGACAGTACATTTTTCATTTGGGTCTCGAGATGAATAAACTCAAGAACCTCTGACATGAATTCTTAAACTATGATTTGGGACCCAAAGCGGTTATTAACATGTCATAGGTGGGTCGCGAGATATGAGTGAACATTCAGAATCATATACTATTTCTTCATAATGTTGGTCGTTCGAGGACACTGCATTTCTCATTTGGCTCTCGAGCTTAAAAATTGTAAAAACGTCTGAAACAGCAGATGAATGATTTCGTGTAAGTAATTAACCTACAATATGGTGGGGAACTTTGTCAAACGGCAGAGTTGCTGAGTTTCTTAGCTTGCATAGCAAGTCTTAACTCATTCAAAAAACAACCCTTCTAAAATTACATTGCAGTGCCGTGACCCGGATTCGAACCGGGGTTGCTGCGACCACAACGCAGAGTACTAACCACTATACGATCACGGCCGGCTACAAGAGCTGGCTTTGTAAAGCCTACATAGGCTGTGAAAGTGATGTGCACAAGCTGGCTAAACTCTTTTCATTTTGGTCTCGATAATGAATAAACTGAAGAAACAGTGGAGCTTTACACAGTCGGTAGATTTTTTCTCATTCAAAAAGTGCCCTTTTTCCGTGACATTGGAATATCTCAATTGCATCCTCCTCACGTCATCTCTAATTCTCTAAACCCATTGGTGAGAAAACCTGAGTGCCCTCCCCTCTGACCTTCTCCACCAATGTGAACAATAAAAAGATACTGCTGAGATTTGAACTCAGGATCTCCTGTTTACTAGACAGGCACTTTAACCAACTAAGCCACAGCACCCATAAAAGTCACATATGTTGCAGATGTGAACACCCACACCTATTTGAATCAAACCAGTCTCATTAATTTAACCCACATCTCTGTCTAGCAAAATCACATCACAAAAGAGATGTCTTTTACTAATATTGGAAACGATACAGACACCTTCAATTGTCTAGCAACAGGGTTTCTTAAGCTACGTTTTGGGACGCAAAGTGGGCCTGAGCATGTGAGAGGCAGTGTTGCCAAATCCTCAGGAAGGAAAGTAGCTATTGCTGGTCCTAAAAGTAGCTAGAAGTCGCTAAATGACGTCATCACATAATTTTCATAATTGGCCAAGTGGATGTAATTGTGATTGACGCTGTAGGAGAGAGGAATAACGCCTCGGGAGAGACAAAAAGTGAGTAAAAAAACACCCTAAGTATGTTTAGAACTACAATTGAACTTTCTTCTGTCGATTCTTGTCTTTTTTCTGAATACTCACTAAATACAGCGACAAAGTCGCTAAGTTGGCAACACTGGTGAGAGGTGGGTAGCGAGATATCAGTAATCAATGGTAATCACATACTATTTCTTCGTAACTATGATCATTCGAGGACAGTACATTTTTCATTTGGGTCTCGAGCTGAATAAACTCAAGAACCTCTGACATGAATTCTTAAACTATGATTTGGGACCCAAAGCGGTTATTAACATGTCATAGGTGGGTCGCGAGATATGAGTGAACATTCAGAATCATATACTATTTCTTCATAATGTTGGTCGTTCGAGGACACTGCATTTCTCATTTGGCTCTCGAGCTTAAAAATGGTAAAAACGTCTGAAACAGCAGATGAATGATTTCGTGTAAGTAATTAACCTACAATATGGTGGGGAACTTTGTCAAACGGCAGAGTTGCTGAGTTTCTTAGCTTGCATAGCAAGTCTTAACTCATTCAAAAAACAACCCTTCTAAAATTACATTGCAGTGCCGTGACCCGGATTCGAACCGGGGTTGCTGCGACCACAACGCAGAGTACTAACCACTATACGATCACGGCCGGCTACAAGAGCTGGCTTTGTAAAGCCTACATAGGCTGTGAAAGTGATGTGCACAAGCTGGCTAAACTCTTTTCATTTTGGTCTCGATAATGAATAAACTGAAGAAACAGTGGAGCTTTACACAGTCGGTAGGTTTTTTCTCATTCAAAAAGTGCCCTTTTTCCGTGACATTGGAATATCTCAATTGCATCCTCCTCACGTCATCTCTAATTCTCTAAACCCATTGGTGAGAAAACCTGAGTGCCCTCCCCTCTGACCTTCTCCACCAATGTGAACAATAAAAAGGTACTGCTGAGATTTGAACTCAGGATCTCCTGTTTACTAGACAGGCACTTTAACCAACTAAGCCACAGCACCCATAAAAGTGATATATGTTGCAGATGTGAACACCCACACCTATTTGAATCAAACCAGTCTCATTAATTTAACCCACATCTCTGTCTAGCAAAATCACATCACAAAAGAGATGTCTTTTACTAATATTGGAAACGATACAGACACCTTCAATTGTCTAGCAACAGGGTTTCTTAAGCTACGTTTTGGGACGCAAAGTGGGCCTGAGCATGTGAGAGGCAGTGTTGCCAAATCCTCAGGAAGGAAAGTAGCTATTGCTGGTCCTAAAAGTAGCTAGAAGTCGCTAAATGACGTCATCACATAATTTTCATAATTGGCCAAGTGGATGTAATTGTGATTGACGCTGTAGGAGAGAGGAATAACGCCTCGGGAGAGACAAAAAGTGAGTAAAAAAACACCCTAAGTATGTTTAGAACTACAATTGAACTTTCTTCTGTCGATTCTTGTCTTTTTTCTGAATACTCACTAAATATAGCGACAAAGTCGCTAAGTTGGCAACACTGGTGAGAGGTGGGTAGCGAGATATCAGTAATCAATGGTAATCACATACTATTTCTTCGTAACTATGATCATTCGAGGACAGTACATTTTTCATTTGGGTCTCGAGATGAATAAACTCAAGAACCTCTGACATGAATTCTTAAACTATGATTTGGGACCCAAAGCGGTTATTAACATGTCATAGGTGGGTCGCGAGATATGAGTGAACATTCAGAATCATATACTATTTCTTCATAATGTTGGTCGTTCGAGGACACTGCATTTCTCATTTGGCTCTCGAGCTTAAAAATGGTAAAAACGTCTGAAACAGCAGATGAATGATTTCGTGTAAGTAATTAACCTACAATATGGTGGGGAACTTTGTCAAACGGCAGAGTTGCTGAGTTTCTTAGCTTGCATAGCAAGTCTTAACTCATTCAAAAAACAACCCTTCTAAAATTACATTGCAGTGCCGTGACCCGGATTCGAACCGGGGTTGCTGCGACCACAACGCAGAGTACTAACCACTATACGATCACGGCCGGCTACAAGAGCTGGCTTTGTAAAGCCTACATAGGCTGTGAAAGTGATGTGCACAAGCTGGCTAAACTCTTTTCATTTTGGTCTCGATAATGAATAAACTGAAGAAACAGTGGAGCTTTACACAGTCGGTAGGTTTTTTCTCATTCAAAAAGTGCCCTTTTTCCGTGACATTGGAATATCTCAATTGCATCCTCCTCACGTCATCTCTAATTCTCTAAACCCATTGGTGAGAAAACCTGAGTGCCCTCCCCTCTGACCTTCTCCACCAATGTGAACAATAAAAAGGTACTGCTGAGATTTGAACTCAGGATCTCCTGTTTACTAGACAGGCACTTTAACCAACTAAGCCACAGCACCCATAAAAGTCATATATGTTGCAGATGTGAACACCCACACCTATTTGAATCAAACCAGTCTCATTAATTTAACCCACATCTCTGTCTAGCAAAATCACATCACAAAAGAGATGTCTTTTACTAATATTGGAAATGATACAGACACCTTCAATTGTCTAGCAACAGGGTTTCTTAAGCTACATTTTGGGACGCAAAGTGGGCCTGAGCATGTGAGAGGCAGTGTTGCCAAATCCTCAGGAAGGAAAGTAGCTATTGCTGGTCCTAAAAGTAGCTAGAAGTCGCTAAATGACGTCATCACATCATTTTCATAATTGGCCAAGTGGATGTAATTGTGATTGATGCTGTAGGAGAGAGGAATAACGTCTCGGGAGAGACAGAAAGTGAGTAAAAAACACCCTAAGTATGTTTAGAACTACAATTGAACTTTCTTCTGTCGATTCTTGTCTTTTTTCTGAATACTCACTAAATATAGCGACAAAGTCGCTAAGTTGGCAACACTGGTGAGAGGTGGGTAGCGAGATATCAGTAATCAATGGTAATCACATACTATTTCTTCGTAACTATGATCATTCGAGGACAGTACATTTTTCATTTGGGTCTCGAGATGAATAAACTCAAGAACCTCTGACATGAATTCTTAAACTATGATTTGGGACCCAAAGCGGTTATTAACATGTCATAGGTGGGTCGCGAGATATGAGTGAACATTCAGAATCATACACTATTTCTTCATAATGTTGGTCGTTCGAGGACACTGCATTTCTCATTTGGCTCTCGAGCTTAAAAATGGTAAAAACGTCTGAAACAGCAGATGAATCATTTCGTGTAAGTAATTAACCTACAATATGGTGGGGAACTTTGTCAAACGGCAGAGTTGCTGAGTTTCTTAGCTTGCATAGTAAGTCTTAACTCATTCAAAAAACAACCCTTCTAAAATTTAATTGCAGTGCCGTGACCCGGATTCGAACCTGGGTTGCTGCGACCACAACGCAGAGTACTAACCACTATACGATCACGGCCGGCTACAAGAGCTGGCTTTGTAAAGCCTACATAGGCTGTGAAAGTGATGTGCACAAGCTGGCTAAACTCTTTTCATTTTGGTCTCGATAATGAATAAACTGAAGAAACAGTGGAGCTTTACACAGTCGGTAGGTTTTTTCTCATTCAAAAAGTGCCCTTTTTCCGTGACATTGGAATATCTCAATTGCATCCTCCTCACGTCATCTCTAATTCTCTAAACCCATTGGTGAGAAAACCTGAGTGCCCTCCCCTCTGACCTTCTCCACCAATGTGAACAATAAAAAGGTACTGCTGAGATTTGAACTCAGGATCTCCTGTTTACTAGACAGGCACTTTAACCAACTAAGCCACAGCACCCATAAAAGTCATATATGTTGCAGATGTGAACACCCACACCTATTTGAATCAAACCAGTCTCATTAATTTAACCCACATCTCTGTCTAGCAAAATCACATCACAAAAGAGATGTCTTTTACTAATATTGGAAACGATACAGACACCTTCAATTGTCTAGCAACAGGGTTTCTTAAGCTACGTTTTGGGACGCAAAGTGGGCCTGAGCATGTGAGAGGCAGTGTTGCCAAATCCTCAGGAAGGAAAGTAGCTATTGCTGGTCCTAAAAGTAGCTAGAAGTCGCTAAATGACGTCATCACATAATTTTCATAATTGGCCAAGTGGATGTAATTGTGATTGACGCTGTAGGAGAGAGGAATAACGCCTCGGGAGAGACAAAAAGTGAGTAAAAAAACACCCTAAGTATGTTTAGAACTACAATTGAACTTTCTTCTGTCGATTCTTGTCTTTTTTCTGAATACTCACTAAATATAGCGACAAAGTCGCTAAGTTGGCAACACTGGTGAGAGGTGGGTAGCGAGATATCAGTAATCAATGGTAATCACATACTATTTCTTCGTAACTATGATCATTCGAGGACAGTACATTTTTCATTTGGGTCTCGAGATGAATAAACTCAAGAACCTCTGACATGAATTCTTAAACTATGATTTGGGACCCAAAGCGGTTATTAACATGTCATAGGTGGGTCGCGAGATATGAGTGAACATTCAGAATCATATACTATTTCTTCATAATGTTGGTCGTTCGAGGACACTGCATTTCTCATTTGGCTCTCGAGCTTAAAAATGGTAAAAACGTCTGAAACAGCAGATGAATGATTTCGTGTAAGTAATTAACCTACAATATGGTGGGGAACTTTGTCAAACGGCAGAGTTGCTGAGTTTCTTAGCTTGCATAGCAAGTCTTAACTCATTCAAAAAACAACCCTTCTAAAATTACATTGCAGTGCCGTGACCCGGATTCGAACCGGGGTTGCTGCGACCACAACGCAGAGTACTAACCACTATACGATCACGGCCGGCTACAAGAGCTGGCTTTGTAAAGCCTACATAGGCTGTGAAAGTGATGTGCACAAGCTGGCTAAACTCTTTTCATTTTGGTCTCGATAATGAATAAACTGAAGAAACAGTGGAGCTTTACACAGTCGGTAGGTTTTTTCTCATTCAAAAAGTGCCCTTTTTCCGTGACATTGGAATATCTCAATTGCATCCTCCTCACGTCATCTCTAATTCTCTAAACCCATTGGTGAGAAAACCTGAGTGCCCTCCCCTCTGACCTTCTCCACCAATGTGAACAATAAAAAGGTACTGCTGAGATTTGAACTCAGGATCTCCTGTTTACTAGACAGGCACTTTAACCAACTAAGCCACAGCACCCATAAAAGTCATATATGTTGCAGATGTGAACACCCACACCTATTTGAATCAAACCAGTCTCATTAATTTAACCCACATCTCTGTCTAGCAAAATCACATCACAAAAGAGATGTATTTTACTAATATTGGAAATGATACAGACACCTTCAATTGTCTAGCAACAGGGTTTCTTAAGCTACATTTTGGGACGCAAAGTGGGCCTGAGCATGTGAGAGGCAGTGTTGCCAAATCCTCAGGAAGGAAAGTAGCTATTGCTGGTCCTAAAAGTAGCTAGAAGTCGCTAAATGACGTCATCACATCATTTTCATAATTGGCCAAGTGGATGTAATTGTGATTGATGCTGTAGGAGAGAGGAATAACGTCTCGGGAGAGACAGAAAGTGAGTAAAAAACACCCTAAGTATGTTTAGAACTACAATTGAACTTTCTTCTGTCGATTCTTGTCTTTTTTCTGAATACTCACTAAATATAGCGACAAAGTCGCTAAGTTGGCAACACTGGTGAGAGGTGGGTAGCGAGATATCAGTAATCAATGGTAATCACATACTATTTCTTCGTAACTATGATCATTCGAGGACAGTACATTTTTCATTTGGGTCTCGAGATGAATAAACTCAAGAACCTCTGACATGAATTCTTAAACTATGATTTGGGACCCAAAGCGGTTATTAACATGTCATAGGTGGGTCGCGAGATATGAGTGAACATTCAGAATCATACACTATTTCTTCATAATGTTGGTCGTTCGAGGACACTGCATTTCTCATTTGGCTCTCGAGCTTAAAAATGGTAAAAACGTCTGAAACAGCAGATGAATCATTTCGTGTAAGTAATTAACCTACAATATGGTGGGGAACTTTGTCAAACGGCAGAGTTGCTGAGTTTCTTAGCTTGCATAGTAAGTCTTAACTCATTCAAAAAACAACCCTTCTAAAATTTAATTGCAGTGCCGTGACCCGGATTCGAACCTGGGTTGCTGCGACCACAACGCAGAGTACTAACCACTATACGATCACGGCCGGCTACAAGAGCTGGCTTTGTAAAGCCTACATAGGCTGTGAAAGTGATGTGCACAAGCTGGCTAAACTCTTTTCATTTTGGTCTCGATAATGAATAAACTGAAGAAACAGTGGAGCTTTACACAGTCGGTAGGTTTTTTCTCATTCAAAAAGTGCCCTTTTTCCGTGACATTGGAATATCTCAATTGCATCCTCCTCACGTCATCTCTAATTCTCTAAACCCATTGGTGAGAAAACCTGAGTGCCCTCCCCTCTGACCTTCTCCACCAATGTGAACAATAAAAAGGTACTGCTGAGATTTGAACTCAGGATCTCCTGTTTACTAGACAGGCACTTTAACCAACTAAGCCACAGCACCCATAAAAGTCATATATGTTGCATATGTGAACACCCACACCTATTTGAATCAAACCAGTCTCATTAATTTAACCCACATCTCTGTCTAGCAAAATCACATCACAAAAGAGATGTCTTTTACTAATATTGGAAATGATACAGACACCTTCAATTGTCTAGCAACAGGGTTTCTTAAGCTACATTTTGGGACGCAAAGTGGGCCTGAGCATGTGAGAGGCAGTGTTGCCAAATCCTCAGGAAGGAAAGTAGCTATTGCTGGTCCTAAAAGTAGCTAGAAGTCGCTAAATGACGTCATCACATCATTTTCATAATTGGCCAAGTGGATGTAATTGTGATTGATGCTGTAGGAGAGAGGAATAACGTCTCGGGAGAGACAGAAAGTGAGTAAAAAACACCCTAAGTATGTTTAGAACTACAATTGAACTTTCTTCTGTCGATTCTTGTCTTTTTTCTGAATACTCACTAAATATAGCGACAAAGTCGCTAAGTTGGCAACACTGGTGAGAGGTGGGTAGCGAGATATCAGTAATCAATGGTAATCACATACTATTTCTTCGTAACTATGATCATTCGAGGACAGTACATTTTTCATTTGGGTCTCGAGATGAATAAACTCAAGAACCTCTGACATGAATTCTTAAACTATGATTTGGGACCCAAAGCGGTTATTAACATGTCATAGGTGGGTCGCGAGATATGAGTGAACATTCAGAATCATACACTATTTCTTCATAATGTTGGTCGTTCGAGGACACTGCATTTCTTATTTGGCTCTCGAGCTTAAAAATGGTAAAAACGTCTGAAACAGCAGATGAATCATTTCGTGTAAGTAATTAACCTACAATATGGTGGGGAACTTTGTCAAACGGCAGAGTTGCTGAGTTTCTTAGCTTGCATAGTAAGTCTTAACTCATTCAAAAAACAACCCTTCTAAAATTTAATTGCAGTGCCGTGACCCGGATTCGAACCTGGGTTGCTGCGACCACAACGCAGAGTACTAACCACTATACGATCACGGCCGGCTACAAGAGCTGGCTTTGTAAAGCCTACATAGGCTGTGAAAGTGATGTGCACAAGCTGGCTAAACTCTTTTCATTTTGGTCTCGATAATGAATAAACTGAAGAAACAGTGGAGCTTTACACAGTCGGTAGGTTTTTTCTCATTCAAAAAGTGCCCTTTTTCCGTGACATTGGAATATCTCAATTGCATCCTCCTCACGTCATCTCTAATTCTCTAAACCCATTGGTGAGAAAACCTGAGTGCCCTCCCCTCTGACCTTCTCCACCAATGTGAACAATAAAAAGGTACTGCTGAGATTTGAACTCAGGATCTCCTGTTTACTAGACAGGCACTTTAACCAACTAAGCCACAGCACCCATAAAAGTCATATATGTTGCAGATGTGAACACCCACACCTATTTGAATCAAACCAGTCTCATTAATTTAACCCACATCTCTGTCTAGCAAAATCACATCACAAAAGAGATGTCTTTTACTAATATTGGAAATGATACAGACACCTTCAATTGTCTAGCAACAGGGTTTCTTAAGCTACGTTTTGGGACGCAAAGTGGGCCTGAGCATGTGAGAGGCAGTGTTGCCAAATCCTCAGGAAGGAAAGTAGCTATTGCTGGTCCTAAAAGTAGCTAGAAGTCGCTAAATGACGTCATCACATCATTTTCATAATTGGCCAAGTGGATGTAATTGTGATTGATGCTGTAGGAGAGAGGAATAACGTCTCGGGAGAGACAGAAAGTGAGTAAAAAACACCCTAAGTATGTTTAGAACTACAATTGAACTTTCTTCTGTCGATTCTTGTCTTTTTTCTGAATACTCACTAAATATAGCGACAAAGTCGCTAAGTTGGCAACACTGGTGAGAGGTGGGTAGCGAGATATCAGTAATCAATGGTAATCACATACTATTTCTTCGTAACTATGATCATTCGAGGACAGTACATTTTTCATTTGGGTCTCGAGATGAATAAACTCAAGAACCTCTGACATGAATTCTTAAACTATGATTTGGGACCCAAAGCGGTTATTAACATGTCATAGGTGGGTCGCGAGATATGAGTGAACATTCAGAATCATACACTATTTCTTCATAATGTTGGTCGTTCGAGGACACTGCATTTCTCATTTGGCTCTCGAGCTTAAAAATGGTAAAAACGTCTGAAACAGCAGATGAATCATTTCGTGTAAGTAATTAACCTACAATATGGTGGGGAACTTTGTCAAACGGCAGAGTTGCTGAGTTTCTTAGCTTGCATAGTAAGTCTTAACTCATTCAAAAAACAACCCTTCTAAAATTTAATTGCAGTGCCGTGACCCGGATTCGAACCTGGGTTGCTGCGACCACAACGCAGAGTACTAACCACTATACGATCACGGCCGGCTACAAGAGCTGGCTTTGTAAAGCCTACATAGGCTGTGAAAGTGATGTGCACAAGCTGGCTAAACTCTTTTCATTTTGGTCTCGATAATGAATAAACTGAAGAAACAGTGGAGCTTTACACAGTCGGTAGGTTTTTTCTCATTCAAAAAGTGCCCTTTTTCCGTGACATTGGAATATCTCAATTGCATCCTCCTCACGTCATCTCTAATTCTCTAAACCCATTGGTGAGAAAACCTGAGTGCCCTCCCCTCTGACCTTCTCCACCAATGTGAACAATAAAAAGGTACTGCTGAGATTTGAACTCAGGATCTCCTGTTTACTAGACAGGCACTTTAACCAACTAAGCCACAGCACCCATAAAAGTCATATATGTTGCAGATGTGAACACCCACACCTATTTGAATCAAACCAGTCTCATTAATTTAACCCACATCTCTGTCTAGCAAAATCACATCACAAAAGAGATGTCTTTTACTAATATTGGAAATGATACAGACACCTTCAATTGTCTAGCAACAGGGTTTCTTAAGCTACGTTTTGGGACGCAAAGTGGGCCTGAGCATGTGAGAGGCAGTGTTGCCAAATCCTCAGGAAGGAAAGTAGCTATTGCTGGTCCTAAAAGTAGCTAGAAGTCGCTAAATGACGTCATCACATCATTTTCATAATTGGCCAAGTGGATGTAATTGTGATTGATGCTGTAGGAGAGAGGAATAACGTCTCGGGAGAGACAGAAAGTGAGTAAAAAACACCCTAAGTATGTTTAGAACTACAATTGAACTTTCTTCTGTCGATTCTTGTCTTTTTTCTGAATACTCACTAAATATAGCGACAAAGTCGCTAAGTTGGCAACACTGGTGAGAGGTGGGTAGCGAGATATCAGTAATCAATGGTAATCACATACTATTTCTTCGTAACTATGATCATTCGAGGACAGTACATTTTTCATTTGGGTCTCGAGATGAATAAACTCAAGAACCTCTGACATGAATTCTTAAACTATGATTTGGGACCCAAAGCGGTTATTAACATGTCATAGGTGGGTCGCGAGATATGAGTGAACATTCAGAATCATACACTATTTCTTCATAATGTTGGTCGTTCGAGGACACTGCATTTCTCATTTGGCTCTCGAGCTTAAAAATGGTAAAAACGTCTGAAACAGCAGATGAATCATTTCGTGTAAGTAATTAACCTACAATATGGTGGGGAACTTTGTCAAACGGCAGAGTTGCTGAGTTTCTTAGCTTGCATAGTAAGTCTTAACTCATTCAAAAAACAACCCTTCTAAAATTTAATTGCAGTGCCGTGACCCGGATTCGAACCTGGGTTGCTGCGACCACAACGCAGAGTACTAACCACTATACGATCACGGCCGGCTACAAGAGCTGGCTTTGTAAAGCCTACATAGGCTGTGAAAGTGATGTGCACAAGCTGGCTAAACTCTTTTCATTTTGGTCTCGATAATGAATAAACTGAAGAAACAGTGGAGCTTTACACAGTCGGTAGGTTTTTTCTCATTCAAAAAGTGCCCTTTTTCCGTGACATTGGAATATCTCAAATGCATCCTCCTCACGTCATCTCTAATTCTCTAAACCCATTGGTGAGAAAACCTGAGTGCCCTCCCCTCTGACCTTCTCCACCAATGTGAACAATAAAAAGGTACTGCTGAGATTTGAACTCAGGATCTCCTGTTTACTAGACAGGCACTTTAACCAACTAAGCCACAGCACCCATAAAAGTCATATATGTTGCAGATGTGAACACCCACACCTATTTGAATCAAACCAGTCTCATTAATTTAACCCACATCTCTGTCTAGCAAAATCACATCACAAAAGAGATGTCTTTTACTAATATTGGAAACGATACAGACACCTTCAATTGTCTAGCAACAGGGTTTCTTAAGCTACGTTTTGGGACGCAAAGTGGGCCTGAGCATGTGAGAGGCAGTGTTGCCAAATCCTCAGGAAGGAAAGTCGCTATTGCTGGTCCTAAAAGTAGCTAGAAGTCGCTAAATGACGTCATCACATAATTTTCATAATTGGCCAAGTGGATGTAATTGTGATTGACGCTGTAGGAGAGAGGAATAACGCCTCGGGAGAGACAAAAAGTGAGTAAAAAAACACCCTAAGTATGTTTAGAACTACAATTGAACTTTCTTCTGTCGATTCTTGTCTTTTTTCTGAATACTCACTAAATATAGCGACAAAGTCGCTAAGTTGGCAACACTGGTGAGAGGTGGGTAGCGAGATATCAGTAATCAATGGTAATCACATACTATTTCTTCGTAACTATGATCATTCGAGGACAGTACATTTTTCATTTGGGTCTCGAGATGAATAAACTCAAGAACCTCTGACATTAATTCTTAAACTATGATTTGGGACCCAAAGCGGTTATTAACATGTCATAGGTGGGTCGCGAGATATGAGTGAACATTCAGAATCATATACTATTTCTTCATAATGTTGGTCGTTCGAGGACACTGCATTTCTCATTTGGCTCTCGAGCTTAAAAATGGTAAAAACGTCTGAAACAGCAGATGAATGATTTCGTGTAAGTAATTAACCTACAATATGGTGGGGAACTTTGTCAAACGGCAGAGTTGCTGAGTTTCTTAGCTTGCATAGCAAGTCTTAACTCATTCAAAAAACAACCCTTCTAAAATTACATTGCAGTGCCGTGACCCGGATTCGAACCGGGGTTGCTGCGACCACAACGCAGAGTACTAACCACTATACGATCACGGCCGGCTACAAGAGCTGGCTTTGTAAAGCCTACATAGGCTGTGAAAGTGATGTGCACAAGCTGGCTAAACTCTTTTCATTTTGGTCTCGATAATGAATAAACTGAAGAAACAGTGGAGCTTTACACAGTCGGTAGGTTTTTTCTCATTCAAAAAGTGCCCTTTTTCCGTGACATTGGAATATCTCAATTGCATCCTCCTCACGTCATCTCTAATTCTCTAAACCCATTGGTGAGAAAACCTGAGTGCCCTCCCCTCTGACCTTCTCCACCAATGTGAACAATAAAAAGGTACTGCTGAGATTTGAACTCAGGATCTCCTGTTTACTAGACAGGCACTTTAACCAACTAAGCCACAGCACCCATAAAAGTCATATATGTTGCAGATGTGAACACCCACACCTATTTGAATCAAACCAGTCTCATTAATTTAACCCACATCTCTGTCTAGCAAAATCACATCACAAAAGAGATGTCTTTTACTAATATTGGAAACGATACAGACACCTTCAATTGTCTAGCAACAGGGTTTCTTAAGCTACGTTTTGGGACGCAAAGTGGGCCTGAGCATGTGAGAGGCAGTGTTGCCAAATCCTCAGGAAGGAAAGTAGCTATTGCTGGTCCTAAAAGTAGCTAGAAGTTGCTAAATGACGTCATCACATAATTTTCATAATTGGCCAAGTGGATGTAATTGTGATTGATGCTGTAGGAGAGAGGAATAACGCCTCGGGAGAGACAAAAAGTGAGTAAAAAAACACCCTAAGTATGTTTAGAACTACAATTGAACTTTCTTCTGTCGATTCTTGTCTTTTTTCTGAATACTCACTAAATATAGCGACAAAGTCGCTAAGTTGGCAACACTGGTGAGAGGTGGGTAGCGAGATATCAGTAATCAATGGTAATCACATACTATTTCTTCGTAACTATGATCATTCGAGGACAGTACATTTTTCATTTGGGTCTCGAGATGAATAAACTCAAGAACCTCTGACATGAATTCTTAAACTATGATTTGGGACCCAAAGCGGTTATTAACATGTCATAGGTGGGTCGCGAGATATGAGTGAACATTCAGAATCATATACTATTTCTTCATAATGTTGGTCGTTCGAGGACATTGCATTTCTCATTTGGCTCTCGAGCTTAAAAATGGTAAAAACGTCTGAAACAGCATATTAATGATTTCGTGTAAGTAATTAACCTACAATATGGTGGGGAACTTTGTCAAACGGCAGAGTTGCTGAGTTTCTTAGCTTGCATAGCAAGTCTTCACTCATTCAAAAAACAACCCTTCTAAAATTACATTGCAGTGCCGTGACCCGGATTCGAACCGGGGTTGCTGCGACCACAACGCAGAGTACTAACCACTATACGATCACGGCCGGCTACAAGAGCTGGCTTTGTAAAGCCTACATAGGCTGTGAAAGTGATGTGCACAAGCTGGCTAAACTCTTTTCATTTTGGTCTCGATAATGAATAAACTGAAGAAACAGTGGAGCTTTACACAGTCGGTAGGTTTTTTCTCATTCAAAAAGTGCCCTTTTTCCGTGACATTGGAATATCTCAATTGCATCCTCCTCACGTCATCTCTAATTCTCTAAACCCATTGGTGAGAAAACCTGAGTGCCCTCCCCTCTGACCTTCTCCACCAATGTGAACAATAAAAAGGTACTGCTGAGATTTGAACTCAGGATCTCCTGTTTACTAGACAGGCACTTTAACCAACTAAGCCACAGCACCCATAAAAGTCATATATGTTGCAGATGTGAACACCCACACCTATTTGAATCAAACCAGTCTCATTAATTTAACCCACATCTCTGTCTAGCAAAATCACATCACAAAAGAGATGTCTTTTACTAATATTGGAAACGATACAGACACCTTCAATTGTCTAGCAACAGGGTTTCTTAAGCTACGTTTTGGGACGCAAAGTGGGCCTGAGCATGTGAGAGGCAGTGTTGCCAAATCCTCAGGAAGGAAAGTAGCTATTGCTGGTCCTAAAAGTAGCTAGAAGTCGCTAAATGACGTCATCACATAATTTTCATAATTGGCCAAGTGGATGTAATTGTGATTGACGCTGTAGGAGAGAGGAATAACGCCTCGGGAGAGACAAAAAGTGAGTGAAAAAACACCCTAAGTATGTTTAGAACTACAATTGAACTTTCTTCTGTCGATTCTTGTCTTTTTTCTGAATACTCACTAAATATAGCGACAAAGTCGCTAAGTTGGCAACACTGGTGAGAGGTGGGTAGCGAGATATCAGTAATCAATGGTAATCACATACTATTTCTTTGTAACTATGATCATTCGAGGACAGTACATTTTTCATTTGGGTCTCGAGATGAATAAACTCAAGAACCTCTGACATGAATTCTTAAACTATGATTTGGGACCCAAAGCGGTTATTAACATGTCATAGGTGGGTCGCGAGATATGAGTGAACATTCAGAATCATATACTATTTCTTCATAATGTTGGTCGTTCGAGGACACTGCATTTCTCATTTGGCTCTCGAGCTTAAAAATGGTAAAAACGTCTGAAACAGCAGATGAATGATTTCGTGTAAGTAATTAACCTACAATATGGTGGGGAACTTTGTCAAACGGCAGAGTTGCTGAGTTTCTTAGCTTGCATAGCAAGTCTTAACTCATTCAAAAAACAACCCTTCTAAAATTACATTGCAGTGCAGTGACCCAGATTCGAACCGGGGTTGCTGCGACCACAACGCAGAGTACTAACCACTATACGATCACGGCCGGCTACAAGAGCTGGCTTTGTAAAGCCTACATAGGCTGTGAAAGTGATGTGCACAAGCTGGCTAAACTCTTTTCATTTTGGTCTCGATAATGAATAAACTGAAGAAACAGTGGAGCTTTACACAGTCGGTAGGTTTTTTCTCATTCAAAAAGTGCCCTTTTTCCGTGACATTGGAATATCTCAATTGCATCCTCCTCACGTCATCTCTAATTCTCTAAACCCATTGGTGAGAAAACCTGAGTGCCCTCCCCTCTGACCTTCTCCACTAATGTGAACAATAAAAAGGTACTGCTGAGATTTGAACTCAGGATCTCCTGTTTACTAGACAGGTACTTTAACCAACTAAGCCACAGCACCCATAAAAGTCATATATGTTGCAGATGTGAACACCCACACCTATTTGAATCAAACCAGTCTCATTAATTTAACCCACATCTCTGTATAGCAAAATCACATCACAAAAGAGATGTCTTTTACTAATATTGGAAACGATACAGACACCTTCAATTGTCTAGCAACAGGGTTTCTTAAGCTACGTTTTGGGACGCAAAGTGGGCCTGAGCATGTGAGAGGCAGTGTTGCCAAATCCTCAGGAAGGAAAGTAGCTATTGCTGGTCCTAAAAGTAGCTAGAAGTCGCTAAATGACGTCATCACATAATTTTCATAATTGGCCAAGTGGATGTAATTGTGATTGACGCTGTAGGAGAGAGGAATAACGCCTCGGGAGAGACAAAAAGTGAGTAAAAAACACCCTAAGTATGTTTAGAACTACAATTGAACTTTCTTCTGTCGATTCTTGTCTTTTTTCTGAATACTCACTAAATATAGCGACAAAGTCGCTAAGTTGGCAACACTGGTGAGAGGTGGGTAGCGAGATATCAGTAATCAATGGTAATCACATACTATTTCTTCGTAACTATGATCATTCGAGGACAGTACATTTTTCATTTGGGTCTCGAGATGAATAAACTCAAGAACCTCTGACATGAATTCTTAAACTATGATTTGGGACCCAAAGCGGTTATTAACATGTCATAGGTGGGTCGCGAGATATGAGTGAACATTCAGAATCATATACTATTTCTTCATAATGTTGGTCGTTCGAGGACACTGCATTTCTCATTTGGCTCTGGAGCTTAAAAATGGTAAAAACGTCTGAAACAGCAGATGAATCATTTCGTGTAAGTAATTAACCTACAATATGGTGGGGAACTTTGTCAAACGGCAGAGTTGCTGAGTTTCTTAGCTTGCATAGTAAGTCTTAACTCGTTCAAAAAACAACCCTTCTAAAATTACATTGCAGTGCCGTGACCCGGATTCGAACCGGGGTTGCTGCGACCACAACGCAGAGTACTAACCACTATACGATCACGGCCGGCTACAAGAGCTGGCTTTGTAAAGCCTACATAGGCTGTGAAAGTGATGTGCACAAGCTGGCTAAACTCTTTTCATTTTGGTCTCGATAATGAATAAACTGAAGAAACAGTGGAGCTTTACACAGTCGGTAGGTTTTTTCTCATTCAAAAAGTGCCCTTTTTCCGTGACATTGGAATATCTCAATTGCATCCTCCTCACGTCATCTCTAATTCTCTAAACCCATTGGTGAGAAAACCTGAGTGCCCTCCCCTCTGACCTTCTCCACCAATGTGAACAATAAAAAGGTACTGCTGAGATTTGAACTCAGGATCTCCTGTTTACTAGACAGGCACTTTAACCAACTAAGCCACAGCACCCATAAAAGTCATATATGTTGCAGATGTGAACACCCACACCTATTTGAATCAAACCAGTCTCATTAATTTAACCCACATCTCTGTCTAGCAAAATCACATCACAAAAGAGATGTCTTTTACTAATATTGGAAACGATACAGACACCTTCAATTGTCTAGCAACAGGGTTTCTTAAGCTACGTTTTGGGACGCAAAGTGGGCCTGAGCATGTGAGAGGCAGTGTTGCCAAATCCTCAGGAAGGAAAGTAGCTATTGCTGGTCCTAAAAGTAGCTAGAAGTCGCTAAATGACGTCATCACATAATTTTCATAATTGGCCAAGTGGATGTAATTGTGATTGACGCTGTAGGAGAGAGGAATAACGCCTCGGGAGAGACAAAAAGTGAGTGAAAAAACACCCTAAGTATGTTTAGAACTACAATTGAACTTTCTTCTGTCGATTCTTGTCTTTTTTCTGAATACTCACTAAATATAGCGACAAAGTCGCTAAGTTGGCAACACTGGTGAGAGGTGGGTAGCGAGATATCAGTAATCAATGGTAATCACATACTATTTCTTTGTAACTATGATCATTCGAGGACAGTACATTTTTCATTTGGGTCTCGAGATGAATAAACTCAAGAACCTCTGACATGAATTCTTAAACTATGATTTGGGACCCAAAGCGGTTATTAACATGTCATAGGTGGGTCGCGAGATATGAGTGAACATTCAGAATCATATACTATTTCTTCATAATGTTGGTCGTTCGAGGACACTGCATTTCTCATTTGGCTCTCGAGCTTAAAAATGGTAAAAACGTCTGAAACAGCAGATGAATGATTTCGTGTAAGTAATTAACCTACAATATGGTGGGGAACTTTGTCAAACGGCAGAGTTGCTGAGTTTCTTAGCTTGCATAGCAAGTCTTAACTCATTCAAAAAACAACCCTTCTAAAATTACATTGCAGTGCAGTGACCCAGATTCGAACCGGGGTTGCTGCGACCACAACGCAGAGTACTAACCACTATACGATCACGGCCGGCTACAAGAGCTGGCTTTGTAAAGCCTACATAGGCTGTGAAAGTGATGTGCACAAGCTGGCTAAACTCTTTTCATTTTGGTCTCGATAATGAATAAACTGAAGAAACAGTGGAGCTTTACACAGTCGGTAGGTTTTTTCTCATTCAAAAAGTGCCCTTTTTCCGTGACATTGGAATATCTCAATTGCATCCTCCTCACGTCATCTCTAATTCTCTAAACCCATTGGTGAGAAAACCTGAGTGCCCTCCCCTCTGACCTTCTCCACTAATGTGAACAATAAAAAGGTACTGCTGAGATTTGAACTCAGGATCTCCTGTTTACTAGACAGGTACTTTAACCAACTAAGCCACAGCACCCATAAAAGTCATATATGTTGCAGATGTGAACACCCACACCTATTTGAATCAAACCAGTCTCATTAATTTAACCCACATCTCTGTATAGCAAAATCACATCACAAAAGAGATGTCTTTTACTAATATTGGAAACGATACAGACACCTTCAATTGTCTAGCAACAGGGTTTCTTAAGCTACGTTTTGGGACGCAAAGTGGGCCTGAGCATGTGAGAGGCAGTGTTGCCAAATCCTCAGGAAGGAAAGTAGCTATTGCTGGTCCTAAAAGTAGCTAGAAGTCGCTAAATGACGTCATCACATAATTTTCATAATTGGCCAAGTGGATGTAATTGTGATTGACGCTGTAGGAGAGAGGAATAACGCCTCGGGAGAGACAAAAAGTGAGTAAAAAACACCCTAAGTATGTTTAGAACTACAATTGAACTTTCTTCTGTCGATTCTTGTCTTTTTTCTGAATACTCACTAAATATAGCGACAAAGTCGCTAAGTTGGCAACACTGGTGAGAGGTGGGTAGCGAGATATCAGTAATCAATGGTAATCACATACTATTTCTTCGTAACTATGATCATTCGAGGACAGTACATTTTTCATTTGGGTCTCGAGATGAATAAACTCAAGAACCTCTGACATGAATTCTTAAACTATGATTTGGGACCCAAAGCGGTTATTAACATGTCATAGGTGGGTCGCGAGATATGAGTGAACATTCAGAATCATATACTATTTCTTCATAATGTTGGTCGTTCGAGGACACTGCATTTCTCATTTGGCTCTGGAGCTTAAAAATGGTAAAAACGTCTGAAACAGCAGATGAATCATTTCGTGTAAGTAATTAACCTACAATATGGTGGGGAACTTTGTCAAACGGCAGAGTTGCTGAGTTTCTTAGCTTGCATAGTAAGTCTTAACTCGTTCAAAAAACAACCCTTCTAAAATTACATTGCAGTGCCGTGACCCGGATTCGAACCGGGGTTGCTGCGACCACAACGCAGAGTACTAACCACTATACGATCACGGCCGGCTACAAGAGCTGGCTTTGTAAAGCCTACATAGGCTGTGAAAGTGATGTGCACAAGCTGGCTAAACTCTTTTCATTTTGGTCTCGATAATGAATAAACTGAAGAAACAGTGGAGCTTTACACAGTCGGTAGGTTTTTTCTCATTCAAAAAGTGCCCTTTTTCCGTGACATTGGAATATCTCAATTGCATCCTCCTCACGTCATCTCTAATTCTCTAAACCCATTGGTGAGAAAACCTGAGTGCCCTCCCCTCTGACCTTCTCCACCAATGTGAACAATAAAAAGGTACTGCTGAGATTTGAACTCAGGATCTCCTGTTTACTAGACAGGCACTTTAACCAACTAAGCCACAGCACCCATAAAAGTCATATATGTTGCAGATGTGAACACCCACACCTATTTGAATCAAACCAGTCTCATTAATTTAACCCACATCTCTGTCTAGCAAAATCACATCACAAAAGAGATGTCTTTTACTAATATTGGAAACGATACAGACACCTTCAATTGTCTAGCAACAGGGTTTCTTAAGCTACGTTTTGGGACGCAAAGTGGGCCTGAGCATGTGAGAGGCAGTGTTGCCAAATCCTCAGGAAGGAAAGTAGCTATTGCTGGTCCTAAAAGTAGCTAGAAGTCGCTAAATGACGTCATCACATAATTTTCATAATTGGCCAAGTGGATGTAATTGTGATTGACGCTGTAGGAGAGAGGAATAACGCCTCGGGAGAGACAAAAAGTGAGTGAAAAAACACCCTAAGTATGTTTAGAACTACAATTGAACTTTCTTCTGTCGATTCTTGTCTTTTTTCTGAATACTCACTAAATATAGCGACAAAGTCGCTAAGTTGGCAACACTGGTGAGAGGTGGGTAGCGAGATATCAGTAATCAATGGTAATCACATACTATTTCTTTGTAACTATGATCATTCGAGGACAGTACATTTTTCATTTGGGTCTCGAGATGAATAAACTCAAGAACCTCTGACATGAATTCTTAAACTATGATTTGGGACCCAAAGCGGTTATTAACATGTCATAGGTGGGTCGCGAGATATGAGTGAACATTCAGAATCATATACTATTTCTTCATAATGTTGGTCGTTCGAGGACACTGCATTTCTCATTTGGCTCTCGAGCTTAAAAATGGTAAAAACGTCTGAAACAGCAGATGAATGATTTCGTGTAAGTAATTAACCTACAATATGGTGGGGAACTTTGTCAAACGGCAGAGTTGCTGAGTTTCTTAGCTTGCATAGCAAGTCTTAACTCATTCAAAAAACAACCCTTCTAAAATTACATTGCAGTGCAGTGACCCAGATTCGAACCGGGGTTGCTGCGACCACAACGCAGAGTACTAACCACTATACGATCACGGCCGGCTACAAGAGCTGGCTTTGTAAAGCCTACATAGGCTGTGAAAGTGATGTGCACAAGCTGGCTAAACTCTTTTCATTTTGGTCTCGATAATGAATAAACTGAAGAAACAGTGGAGCTTTACACAGTCGGTAGGTTTTTTCTCATTCAAAAAGTGCCCTTTTTCCGTGACATTGGAATATCTCAATTGCATCCTCCTCACGTCATCTCTAATTCTCTAAACCCATTGGTGAGAAAACCTGAGTGCCCTCCCCTCTGACCTTCTCCACTAATGTGAACAATAAAAAGGTACTGCTGAGATTTGAACTCAGGATCTCCTGTTTACTAGACAGGTACTTTAACCAACTAAGCCACAGCACCCATAAAAGTCATATATGTTGCAGATGTGAACACCCACACCTATTTGAATCAAACCAGTCTCATTAATTTAACCCACATCTCTGTATAGCAAAATCACATCACAAAAGAGATGTCTTTTACTAATATTGGAAACGATACAGACACCTTCAATTGTCTAGCAACAGGGTTTCTTAAGCTACGTTTTGGGACGCAAAGTGGGCCTGAGCATGTGAGAGGCAGTGTTGCCAAATCCTCAGGAAGGAAAGTAGCTATTGCTGGTCCTAAAAGTAGCTAGAAGTCGCTAAATGACGTCATCACATAATTTTCATAATTGGCCAAGTGGATGTAATTGTGATTGACGCTGTAGGAGAGAGGAATAACGCCTCGGGAGAGACAAAAAGTGAGTAAAAAACACCCTAAGTATGTTTAGAACTACAATTGAACTTTCTTCTGTCGATTCTTGTCTTTTTTCTGAATACTCACTAAATATAGCGACAAAGTCGCTAAGTTGGCAACACTGGTGAGAGGTGGGTAGCGAGATATCAGTAATCAATGGTAATCACATACTATTTCTTCGTAACTATGATCATTCGAGGACAGTACATTTTTCATTTGGGTCTCGAGATGAATAAACTCAAGAACCTCTGACATGAATTCTTAAACTATGATTTGGGACCCAAAGCGGTTATTAACATGTCATAGGTGGGTCGCGAGATATGAGTGAACATTCAGAATCATATACTATTTCTTCATAATGTTGGTCGTTCGAGGACACTGCATTTCTCATTTGGCTCTGGAGCTTAAAAATGGTAAAAACGTCTGAAACAGCAGATGAATCATTTCGTGTGAGTAATTAACCTACAATATGGTGGGGAACTTTGTCAAACGGCAGAGTTGCTGAGTTTCTTAGCTTGCATAGTAAGTCTTAACTCGTTCAAAAAACAACCCTTCTAAAATTACATTGCAGTGCCGTGACCCGGATTCGAACCGGGGTTGCTGCGACCACAACGCAGAGTACTAACCACTATACGATCACAGCCGGCTACAAGAGCTGGCTTTGTAAAGCCTACATAGGCTGTGAAAGTGATGTGCACAAGCTGGCTAAACTCTTTTCATTTTGGTCTCGATAATGAATAAACTGAAGAAACAGTGGAGCTTTACACAGTCGGTAGGTTTTTTCTCATTCAAAAAGTGCCCTTTTTCCGTGACATTGGAATATCTCAATTGCATCCTCCTCACGTCATCTCTAATTCTCTAAACCCATTGGTGAGAAAACCTGAGTGCCCTCCCCTCTGACCTTCTCCACCAATGTGAACAATAAAAAGGTACTGCTGAGATTTGAACTCAGGATCTCCTGTTTACTAGACAGGCACTTTAACCAACTAAGCCACAGCACCCATAAAAGTCATATATGTTGCAGATGTGAACACCCACACCTATTTGAATCAAACCAGTCTCATTAATTTAACCCACATCTCTGTCTAGCAAAATCACATCACAAAAGAGATGTCTTTTAGTAATATTGGAAACGATACAGACAACTTCAATTGTCTAGCAACAGGGTTTCTTAAGCTACGTTTTGGGACGCAAAGTGGGCCTGAGCATGTGAGAGGCAGTGTTGCCAAATCCTCAGGAAGGAAAGTAGCTATTGCTGGTCCTAAAAGTAGCTAGAAGTCGCTAAATGACGTCATCACATAATTTTCATAATTGGCCAAGTGGATGTAATTGTGATTGACGCTGTAGGAGAGAGGAATAACGTCTCGGGAGAGACAAAAAGTGAGTAAAAAACACCCTAAGTATGTTTAGAACTACAATTGAACTTTCTTCTGTCGATTCTTGTCTTTTTTCTGAATACTCACTAAATATAGCGACAAAGTCGCTAAGTTGGCAACACTGGTGAGAGGTGGGTAGCGAGATATCAGTAATCAATGGTAATCACATACTATTTCTTCGTACCTATGATCATTCGAGAACAGTACATTTTTCATTTGGGTCTCGAGATGAATAAACTCAAGAACCTCTGACATGAATTCTTAAACTATGATTTGGGACCCAAAGCGGTTATTAACATGTCATAGGTGGGTCGCGAGATATGAGTGAACATTCAGAATCATATACTATTTCTTCATAATGTTGGTCGTTCGAGGACACTGCATTTCTCATTTGGCTCTGGAGCTTAAAAATTTTAAAAACGTCTGAAACAGCAGATGAATCATTTCGTGTAAGAAATTAACCTACGATATGGTGGGGAACTTTGTCAAACGGCAGAGTTGCTGAGTTTCTTAGCTTGCATAGTAAGTCTTAACTCATTCAAAAAACAACCCTTCTAAAATTACATTACAGTGCCGTGACCCGCATTCGAACCGGGGTTGCTGCGACCACAACGCAGAGTACTAACCACTATACGATCACGGCCGGCTACAAGAGCTGGCTTTGTAAAGCCTACATAGGCTGTGAAAGTGATGTGCACAAGCTGGCTAAACTCTTTTCATTTTGGTCTCGATAATGAATAAACTGAAGAAACAGTGGAGCTTTACACAGTCGGTAGGTTTTTTCTCATTCAAAAAGTGCCCTTTTTCCGTGACATTGGAATATCTCAATTGCATCCTCCTCACGTCATCTCTAATTCTCTAAACCCATTGGTGAGAAAACCTGAGTGCCCTCCCCTCTGACCTTCTCCACCAATGTGAACAATAAAAAGGTACTGCTGAGATTTGAACTCAGGATCTCCTGTTTACTAGACAGGCACTTTAACCAACTAAGCCACAGCACCCATAAAAGTCATATATGTTGCAGATGTGAACACCCACACCTATTTGAATCAAACCAGTCTCATTAATTTAACCCACATCTCTGTCTAGCAAAATCACATCACAAAAGAGATGTCTTTTAGTAATATTGGAAACGATACAGACACCTTCAATTGTCTAGCAACAGGGTTTCTTAAGCTACGTTTTGGGACGCAAAGTGGGCCTGAGCATGTGAGAGGCAGTGTTGCCAAATCCTCAGGAAGGAAAGTAGCTATTGCTGGTCCTAAAAGTAGCTAGAAGTCGCTAAATGACGTCATCACATAATTTTCATAATTGGCCAAGTGGATGTAATTGTGATTGACGCTGTAGGAGAGAGGAATAACGCCTCGGGAGAGACAAAAAGTGAGTAAAAAACACCCTAAGTATGTTTAGAACTACAATTGAACTTTCTTCTGTCGATTCTTGTATTTTTTCTGAATACTCACTAAATATAGCGACAAAGTCGCTAAGTTGGCAACACTGGTGAGAGGTGGGTAGCGAGATATCAGTAATCAATGGTAATCACATACTATTTCTTCGTAACTATGATCATTCGAGGACAGTACATTTTTCATTTGGGTCTCGAGATGAATAAACTCAAGAACCTCTGACATGAATTCTTAAACTATGATTTGGGACCCAAAGCGGTTATTAACATGTCATAGGTGGGTCGCGAGATATGAGTGAACATTCAGAATCATATACTATTTCTTCATAATGTTGGTCGTTCGAGGACACTGCATTTCTCATTTGGCTCTGGAGCTTAAAAATTTTAAAAACGTCTGAAACAGCAGATGAATCATTTCGTGTAAGTAATTAACCTACGATATGGTGGGGAACTTTGTCAAACGGCAGAGTTGCTGAGTTTCTTAGCTTGCATAGTAAGTCTTAACTCATTCAAAAAACAACCCTTCTAAAATTACATTACAGTGCCGTGACCCGCATTCGAACCGGGGTTGCTGCGACCACAACGCAGAGTACTAACCACTATACGATCACGGCCGGCTACAAGAGCTGGCTTTGTAAAGCCTACATAGGCTGTGAAAGTGATGTGCACAAGCTGGCTAAACTCTTTTCATTTTGGTCTCGATAATGAATAAACTGAAGAAACAGTGGAGCTTTACACAGTCGGTAGGTTTTTTCTCATTCAAAAAGTGCCCTTTTTCCGTGACATTGGAATATCTCAATTGCATCCTCCTCACGTCATCTCTAATTCTCTAAACCCATTGGTGAGAAAACCTGAGTGCCCTCCCCTCTGACCTTCTCCACCAATGTGAACAATAAAAAGGTACTGCTGAGATTTGAACTCAGGATCTCCTGTTTACTAGACAGGCACTTTAACCAACTAAGCCACAGCACCCATAAAAGTCATATATGTTGCAGATGTGAACACCCACACCTATTTGAATCAAACCAGTCTCATTAATTTAACCCACATCTCTGTCTAGCAAAATCACATCACAAAAGAGATGTCTTTTAGTAATATTGGAAACGATACAGACACCTTCAATTGTCTAGCAACAGGGTTTCTTAAGCTACGTTTTGGGACGCAAAGTGGGCCTGAGCATGTGAGAGGCAGTGTTGCCAAATCCTCAGGAAGGAAAGTAGCTATTGCTGGTCCTAAAAGTAGCTAGAAGTCGCTAAATGACGTCATCACATAATTTTCATAATTGGCCAAGTGGATGTAATTGTGATTGACGCTGTAGGAGAGAGGAATAACGCCTCGGGAGAGACAAAAAGTGAGTAAAAAACACCCTAAGTATGTTTAGAACTACAATTGAACTTTCTTCTGTCGATTCTTGTATTTTTTCTGAATACTCACTAAATATAGCGACAAAGTCGCTAAGTTGGCAACACTGGTGAGAGGTGGGTAGCGAGATATCAGTAATCAATGGTAATCACATACTATTTCTTCGTAACTATGATCATTCGAGGACAGTACATTTTTCATTTGGGTCTCGAGATGAATAATCTCAAGAACCTCTGACATGAATTCTTAAGCTATGATTTGGGACCCAAAGCGGTTATTAACATGTCATAGGTGGGTCGCGAGATATGAGTGAACATTCAGAATCATATACTATTTCTTCATAATGTTGGTCGTTCGAGGACACTGCATTTCTCATTTGGCTCTGGAGCTTAAAAATGGTAAAAACGTCTGAAACAGCAGATGAATCATTTCGTGTAAGTAATTAACCTACAATATGGTGGGGAACTTTGTCAAACGGCAGAGTTGCTGAGTTTCTTAGCTTGCATAGTAAGTCTTAACTCGTTCAAAAAACAACCCTTCTAAAATTACATTGCAGTGCCGTGACCCGGATTCGAACCGGGGTTGCTGCGACCACAACGCAGAGTACTAACCACTATACGATCACAGCCGGCTACAAGAGCTGGCTTTGTAAAGCCTACATAGGCTGTGAAAGTGATGTGCACAAGCTGGCTAAACTCTTTTCATTTTGGTCTCGATAATGAATAAACTGAAGAAACAGTGGAGCTTTACGCAGTCGGTAGGTTTTTTCTCATTCAAAAAGTGCCCTTTTTCCGTGACATTGGAATATCTCAATTGCATCCTCCTCACGTCATCTCTAATTCTCTAAACCCATTGGTGAGAAAACCTGAGTGCCCTCCCCTCTGACCTTCTCCACCAATGTGAACAATAAAAAGGTACTGCTGAGATTTGAACTCAGGATCTCCTGTTTACTAGACAGGCACTTTAACCAACTAAGCCACAGCACCCATAAAAGTCATATATGTTGCAGATGTGAACACCCACACCTATTTGAATCAAACCAGTCTCATTAATTTAACCCACATCTCTGTCTAGCAAAATCACATCACAAAAGAGATGTCTTTTAGTAATATTGGAAACGATACAGACACCTTCAATTGTCTAGCAACAGGGTTTCTTAAGCTACGTTTTGGGACGCAAAGTGGGCCTGAGCATGTGAGAGGCAGTGTTGCCAAATCCTCAGGAAGGAAAGTAGCTATTGCTGGTCCTAAAAGTAGCTAGAAGTCGCTAAATGACGTCATCACATAATTTTCATAATTGGCCAAGTGGATGTAATTGTGATTGACGCTGTAGGAGAGAGGAATAACGCCTCGGGAGAGACAAAAAGTGAGTAAAAAAACACCCTAAGTATGTTTAGAACTACAATTGAACTTTCTTCTGTCGATTCTTGTCTTTTTTCTGAATACTCACTAAATATAGCGACAAAGTCGCTAAGTTGGCAACACTGGTGAGAGGTGGGTAGCGAGATATCAGTAATCAATGGTAATCACATACTATTTCTTCGTAACTATGATCATTCGAGGACAGTACATTTTTCATTTGGGTCTCGAGATGAATAAACTCAAGAACCTCTGACATGAATTCTTAAACTATGATTTGGGACCCAAAGCGGTTATTAACATGTCATAGGTGGGTCGCGAGATATGAGTGAACATTCAGAATCATATACTATTTCTTCATAATGTTGGTCGTTCGAGGACACTGCATTTCTCATTTGGCTCTCGAGCTTAAAAATGGTAAAAACGTCTGAAACAGCAGATGAATGATTTCGTGTAAGTAATTAACCTACAATATGGTGGGGAACTTTGTCAAACGGCAGAGTTGCTGAGTTTCTTAGCTTGCATAGCAAGTCTTAACTCATTCAAAAAACAACCCTTCTAAAATTACATTGCAGTGCCGTGACCCGGATTCGAACCGGGGTTGCTGCGACCACAACGCAGAGTACTAACCACTATACGATCACGGCCGGCTACAAGAGCTGGCTTTGTAAAGCCTACATAGGCTGTGAAAGTGATGTGCACAAGCTGGCTAAACTCTTTTCATTTTGGTCTCGATAATGAATAAACTGAAGAAACAGTGGAGCTTTACACAGTCGGTAGGTTTTTTCTCATTCAAAAAGTGCCCTTTTTCCGTGACATTGGAATATCTCAATTGCATCCTCCTCACGTCATCTCTAATTCTCTAAACCCATTGGTGAGAAAACCTGAGTGCCCTCCCCTCTGACCTTCTCCACCAATGTGAACAATAAAAAGGTACTGCTGAGATTTGAACTCAGGATCTCCTGTTTACTAGACAGGCACTTTAACCAACTAAGCCACAGCACCCATAAAAGTCATATATGTTGCAGATGTGAACACCCACACCTATTTGAATCAAACCAGTCTCATTAATTTAACCCACATCTCTGTCTAGCAAAATCACATCACAAAAGAGATGTCTTTTACTAATATTGGAAACGATACAGACACCTTCAATTGTCTAGCAACAGGGTTTCTTAAGCTACGTTTTGGGACGCAAAGTGGGCCTGAGCATGTGAGAGGCAGTGTTGCCAAATCCTCAGGAAGGAAAGTAGCTATTGCTGGTCCTAAAAGTAGCTAGAAGTTGCTAAATGACGTCATCACATAATTTTCATAATTGGCCAAGTGGATGTAATTGTGATTGATGCTGTAGGAGAGAGGAATAACGCCTCGGGAGAGACAAAAAGTGAGTAAAAAAACACCCTAAGTATGTTTAGAACTACAATTGAACTTTCTTCTGTCGATTCTTGTCTTTTTTCTGAATACTCACTAAATATAGCGACAAAGTCGCTAAGTTGGCAACACTGGTGAGAGGTGGGTAGCGAGATATCAGTAATCAATGGTAATCACATACTATTTCTTCGTAACTATGATCATTCGAGGACAGTACATTTTTCATTTGGGTCTCGAGATGAATAAACTCAAGAACCTCTGACATGAATTCTTAAACTATGATTTGGGACCCAAAGCGGTTATTAACATGTCATAGGTGGGTCGCGAGATATGAGTGAACATTCAGAATCATATACTATTTCTTCATAATGTTGGTCGTTCGAGGACATTGCATTTCTCATTTGGCTCTCGAGCTTAAAAATGGTAAAAACGTCTGAAACAGCATATTAATGATTTCGTGTAAGTAATTAACCTACAATATGGTGGGGAACTTTGTCAAACGGCAGAGTTGCTGAGTTTCTTAGCTTGCATAGCAAGTCTTAACTCATTCAAAAAACAACCCTTCTAAAATTACATTGCAGTGCCGTGACCCGGATTCGAACCGGGGTTGCTGCGACCACAACGCAGAGTACTAACCACTATACGATCACGGCCGGCTACAAGAGCTGGCTTTGTAAAGCCTACATAGGCTGTGAAAGTGATGTGCACAAGCTGGCTAAACTCTTTTCATTTTGGTCTCGATAATGAATAAACTGAAGAAACAGTGGAGCTTTACACAGTCGGTAGGTTTTTTCTCATTCAAAAAGTGCCCTTTTTCCGTGACATTGGAATATCTCAATTGCATCCTCCTCACGTCATCTCTAATTCTCTAAACCCATTGGTGAGAAAACCTGAGTGCCCTCCCCTCTGACCTTCTCCACCAATGTGAACAATAAAAAGGTACTGCTGAGATTTGAACTCAGGATCTCCTGTTTACTAGACAGGCACTTTAACCAACTAAGCCACAGCACCCATAAAAGTCATATATGTTGCAGATGTGAACACCCACACCTATTTGAATCAAACCAGTCTCATTAATTTAACCCACATCTCTGTCTAGCAAAATCACATCACAAAAGAGATGTCTTTTACTAATATTGGAAACGATACAGACACCTTCAATTGTCTAGCAACAGGGTTTCTTAAGCTACGTTTTGGGACGCAAAGTGGGCCTGAGCATGTGAGAGGCAGTGTTGCCAAATCCTCAGGAAGGAAAGTAGCTATTGCTGGTCCTAAAAGTAGCTAGAAGTCGCTAAATGACGTCATCACATAATTTTCATAATTGGCCAAGTGGATGTAATTGTGATTGACGCTGTAGGAGAGAGGAATAACGCCTCGGGAGAGACAAAAAGTGAGTGAAAAAACACCCTAAGTATGTTTAGAACTACAATTGAACTTTCTTCTGTCGATTCTTGTCTTTTTTCTGAATACTCACTAAATATAGCGACAAAGTCGCTAAGTTGGCAACACTGGTGAGAGGTGGGTAGCGAGATATCAGTAATCAATGGTAATCACATACTATTTCTTTGTAACTATGATCATTCGAGGACAGTACATTTTTCATTTGGGTCTCGAGATGAATAAACTCAAGAACCTCTGACATGAATTCTTAAACTATGATTTGGGACCCAAAGCGGTTATTAACATGTCATAGGTGGGTCGCGAGATATGAGTGAACATTCAGAATCATATACTATTTCTTCATAATGTTGGTCGTTCGAGGACACTGCATTTCTCATTTGGCTCTCGAGCTTAAAAATGGTAAAAACGTCTGAAACAGCAGATGAATGATTTCGTGTAAGTAATTAACCTACAATATGGTGGGGAACTTTGTCAAACGGCAGAGTTGCTGAGTTTCTTAGCTTGCATAGCAAGTCTTAACTCATTCAAAAAACAACCCTTCTAAAATTACATTGCAGTGCAGTGACCCAGATTCGAACCGGGGTTGCTGCGACCACAACGCAGAGTACTAACCACTATACGATCACGGCCGGCTACAAGAGCTGGCTTTGTAAAGCCTACATAGGCTGTGAAAGTGATGTGCACAAGCTGGCTAAACTCTTTTCATTTTGGTCTCGATAATGAATAAACTGAAGAAACAGTGGAGCTTTACACAGTCGGTAGGTTTTTTCTCATTCAAAAAGTGCCCTTTTTCCGTGACATTGGAATATCTCAATTGCATCCTCCTCACGTCATCTCTAATTCTCTAAACCCATTGGTGAGAAAACCTGAGTGCCCTCCCCTCTGACCTTCTCCACTAATGTGAACAATAAAAAGGTACTGCTGAGATTTGAACTCAGGATCTCCTGTTTACTAGACAGGTACTTTAACCAACTAAGCCACAGCACCCATAAAAGTCATATATGTTGCAGATGTGAACACCCACACCTATTTGAATCAAACCAGTCTCATTAATTTAACCCACATCTCTGTATAGCAAAATCACATCACAAAAGAGATGTCTTTTACTAATATTGGAAACGATACAGACACCTTCAATTGTCTAGCAACAGGGTTTCTTAAGCTACGTTTTGGGACGCAAAGTGGGCCTGAGCATGTGAGAGGCAGTGTTGCCAAATCCTCAGGAAGGAAAGTAGCTATTGCTGGTCCTAAAAGTAGCTAGAAGTCGCTAAATGACGTCATCACATAATTTTCATAATTGGCCAAGTGGATGTAATTGTGATTGACGCTGTAGGAGAGAGGAATAACGCCTCGGGAGAGACAAAAAGTGAGTAAAAAACACCCTAAGTATGTTTAGAACTACAATTGAACTTTCTTCTGTCGATTCTTGTCTTTTTTCTGAATACTCACTAAATATAGCGACAAAGTCGCTAAGTTGGCAACACTGGTGAGAGGTGGGTAGCGAGATATCAGTAATCAATGGTAATCACATACTATTTCTTCGTAACTATGATCATTCGAGGACAGTACATTTTTCATTTGGGTCTCGAGATGAATAAACTCAAGAACCTCTGACATGAATTCTTAAACTATGATTTGGGACCCAAAGCGGTTATTAACATGTCATAGGTGGGTCGCGAGATATGAGTGAACATTCAGAATCATATACTATTTCTTCATAATGTTGGTCGTTCGAGGACACTGCATTTCTCATTTGGCTCTGGAGCTTAAAAATGGTAAAAACGTCTGAAACAGCAGATGAATCATTTCGTGTAAGTAATTAACCTACAATATGGTGGGGAACTTTGTCAAACGGCAGAGTTGCTGAGTTTCTTAGCTTGCATAGTAAGTCTTAACTCGTTCAAAAAACAACCCTTCTAAAATTACATTGCAGTGCCGTGACCCGGATTCGAACCGGGGTTGCTGCGACCACAACGCAGAGTACTAACCACTATACGATCACAGCCGGCTACAAGAGCTGGCTTTGTAAAGCCTACATAGGCTGTGAAAGTGATGTGCACAAGCTGGCTAAACTCTTTTCATTTTGGTCTCGATAATGAATAAACTGAAGAAACAGTGGAGCTTTACACAGTCGGTAGGTTTTTTCTCATTCAAAAAGTGCCCTTTTTCCGTGACATTGGAATATCTCAATTGCATCCTCCTCACGTCATCTCTAATTCTCTAAACCCATTGGTGAGAAAACCTGAGTGCCCTCCCCTCTGACCTTCTCCACCAATGTGAACAATAAAAAGGTACTGCTGAGATTTGAACTCAGGATCTCCTGTTTACTAGACAGGCACTTTAACCAACTAAGCCACAGCACCCATAAAAGTCATATATGTTGCAGATGTGAACACCCACACCTATTTGAATCAAACCAGTCTCATTAATTTAACCCACATCTCTGTCTAGCAAAATCACATCACAAAAGAGATGTCTTTTAGTAATATTGGAAACGATACAGACAACTTCAATTGTCTAGCAACAGGGTTTCTTAAGCTACGTTTTGGGACGCAAAGTGGGCCTGAGCATGTGAGAGGCAGTGTTGCCAAATCCTCAGGAAGGAAAGTAGCTATTGCTGGTCCTAAAAGTAGCTAGAAGTCGCTAAATGACGTCATCACATAATTTTCATAATTGGCCAAGTGGATGTAATTGTGATTGACGCTGTAGGAGAGAGGAATAACGTCTCGGGAGAGACAAAAAGTGAGTAAAAAACACCCTAAGTATGTTTAGAACTACAATTGAACTTTCTTCTGTCGATTCTTGTCTTTTTTCTGAATACTCACTAAATATAGCGACAAAGTCGCTAAGTTGGCAACACTGGTGAGAGGTGGGTAGCGAGATATCAGTAATCAATGATAATCACATACTATTTCTTCGTACCTATGATCATTCGAGAACAGTACATTTTTCATTTGGGTCTCGAGATGAATAAACTCAAGAACCTCTGACATGAATTCTTAAACTATGATTTGGGACCCAAAGCGGTTATTAACATGTCATAGGTGGGTCGCGAGATATGAGTGAACATTCAGAATCATATACTATTTCTTCATAATGTTGGTCGTTCGAGGACACTGCATTTCTCATTTGGCTCTGGAGCTTAAAAATTTTAAAAACGTCTGAAACAGCAGATGAATCATTTCGTGTAAGTAATTAACCTACGATATGGTGGGGAACTTTGTCAAACGGCAGAGTTGCTGAGTTTCTTAGCTTGCATAGTAAGTCTTAACTCATTCAAAAAACAACCCTTCTAAAATTACATTACAGTGCCGTGACCCGCATTCGAACCGGGGTTGCTGCGACCACAACGCAGAGTACTAACCACTATACGATCACGGCCGGCTACAAGAGCTGGCTTTGTAAAGCCTACATAGGCTGTGAAAGTGATGTGCACAAGCTGGCTAAACTCTTTTCATTTTGGTCTCGATAATGAATAAACTGAAGAAACAGTGGAGCTTTACACAGTCGGTAGGTTTTTTCTCATTCAAAAAGTGCCCTTTTTCCGTGACATTGGAATATCTCAATTGCATCCTCCTCACGTCATCTCTAATTCTCTAAACCCATTGGTGAGAAAACCTGAGTGCCCTCCCCTCTGACCTTCTCCACCAATGTGAACAATAAAAAGGTACTGCTGAGATTTGAACTCAGGATCTCCTGTTTACTAGACAGGCACTTTAACCAACTAAGCCACAGCACCCATAAAAGTCATATATGTTGCAGATGTGAACACCCACACCTATTTGAATCAAACCAGTCTCATTAATTTAACCCACATCTCTGTCTAGCAAAATCACATCACAAAAGAGATGTCTTTTAGTAATATTGGAAACGATACAGACACCTTCAATTGTCTAGCAACAGGGTTTCTTAAGCTACGTTTTGGGACGCAAAGTGGGCCTGAGCATGTGAGAGGCAGTGTTGCCAAATCCTCAGGAAGGAAAGTAGCTATTGCTGGTCCTAAAAGTAGCTAGAAGTCGCTAAATGACGTCATCACATAATTTTCATAATTGGCCAAGTGGATGTAATTGTGATTGACGCTGTAGGAGAGAGGAATAACGCCTCGGGAGAGACAAAAAGTGAGTAAAAAACACCCTAAGTATGTTTAGAACTACAATTGAACTTTCTTCTGTCGATTCTTGTATTTTTTCTGAATACTCACTAAATATAGCGACAAAGTCGCTAAGTTGGCAACACTGGTGAGAGGTGGGTAGCGAGATATCAGTAATCAATGGTAATCACATACTATTTCTTCGTAACTATGATCATTCGAGGACAGTACATTTTTCATTTGGGTCTCGAGATGAATAAACTCAAGAACCTCTGACATGAATTCTTAAACTATGATTTGGGACCCAAAGCGGTTATTAACATGTCATAGGTGGGTCGCGAGATATGAGTGAACATTCAGAATCATATACTATTTCTTCATAATGTTGGTCGTTCGAGGACACTGCATTTCTCATTTGGCTCTGGAGCTTAAAAATGGTAAAAACGTCTGAAACAGCAGATGAATCATTTCGTGTAAGTAATTAACCTACAATATGGTGGGGAACTTTGTCAAACGGCAGAGTTGCTGAGTTTCTTAGCTTGCATAGTAAGTCTTAACTCGTTCAAAAAACAACCCTTCTAAAATTACATTGCAGTGCCGTGACCCGGATTCGAACCGGGGTTGCTGCGACCACAACGCAGAGTACTAACCACTATACGATCACAGCCGGCTACAAGAGCTGGCTTTGTAAAGCCTACATAGGCTGTGAAAGTGATGTGCACAAGCTGGCTAAACTCTTTTCATTTTGGTCTCGATAATGAATAAACTGAAGAAACAGTGGAGCTTTACGCAGTCGGTAGGTTTTTTCTCATTCAAAAAGTGCCCTTTTTCCGTGACATTGGAATATCTCAATTGCATCCTCCTCACGTCATCTCTAATTCTCTAAACCCATTGGTGAGAAAACCTGAGTGCCCTCCCCTCTGACCTTCTCCACCAATGTGAACAATAAAAAGGTACTGCTGAGATTTGAACTCAGGATCTCCTGTTTACTAGACAGGCACTTTAACCAACTAAGCCACAGCACCCATAAAAGTCATATATGTTGCAGATGTGAACACCCACACCTATTTGAATCAAACCAGTCTCATTAATTTAACCCACATCTCTGTCTAGCAAAATCACATCACAAAAGAGATGTCTTTTAGTAATATTGGAAACGATACAGACACCTTCAATTGTCTAGCAACAGGGTTTCTTAAGCTACGTTTTGGGACGCAAAGTGGGCCTGAGCATGTGAGAGGCAGTGTTGCCAAATCCTCAGGAAGGAAAGTAGCTATTGCTGGTCCTAAAAGTAGCTAGAAGTCGCTAAATGACGTCATCACATAATTTTCATAATTGGCCAAGTGGATGTAATTGTGATTGACGCTGTAGGAGAGAGGAATAACGTCTCGGGAGAGACAAAAAGTGAGTAAAAAACACCCGAAGTATGTTTAGAACTACAATTGAACTTTCTTCTGTCGATTCTTGTCTTTTTTCTGAATACTCACTAAATATAGCGACAAAGTCGCTAAGTTGGCAACACTGGTGAGAGGTGGGTAGCGAGATATCAGTAATCAATGGTAATCACATACTATTTCTTCGTAACTATGATCATTCGAGAACAGTACATTTTTCATTTGGGTCTCGAGATGAATAAACTCAAGAACCTCTGACATGAATTCTTAAACTATGATTTGGGACCCAAAGCGGTTATTAACATGTCATAGGTGGGTCGCGAGATATGAGTGAACATTCAGAATCATATACTATTTCTTCATAATGTTGGTCGTTCGAGGACACTGCATTTCTCATTTGGCTCTGGAGCTTAAAAATGGTAAAAACGTCTGAAACAGCAGATGAATCATTTCGTGTAAGTAATTAACCTACAATATGGTGGGGAACTTTGTCAAACGGCAGAGTTGCTGAGTTTCTTAGCTTGCATAGTAAGTCTTAACTCGTTCAAAAAACAACCCTTCTAAAATTACACTGCAGTGCCGTGACCCGGATTCGAACCGGGGTTGCTGCGACCACAACGCAGAGTACTAACCACTATACGATCACAGCCGGCTACAAGAGCTGGCTTTGTAAAGCCTACATAGGCTGTGAAAGTGATGTGCACAAGCTGGCTAAACTCTTTTCATTTTTGTCTCGATAATGAATAAACTGAAGAAACAGTGGAGCTTTACGCAGTCGGTAGGTTTTTTCTCATTCAAAAAGTGCCCTTTTTCCGTGACATTGGAATATCTCAATTGCATCCTCCTCACGTCATCTCTAATTCTCTAAACCCATTGGTGAGAAAACCTGAGTGCCCTCCCCTCTGACCTTCTCCACCAATGTGAACAATAAAAAGGTACTGCTGAGAGTTGAACTCAGGATCTCCTGTTTACTAGACAGGCACTTTAACCAACTAAGCCACAGCACCCATAAAAGTCATATATGTTGCAGATGTGAACACCCACACCTATTTGAATCAAACCAGTCTCATTAATTTAACCCACATCTCTGTCTAGCAAAATCACATCACAAAAGAGATGTCTTTTAGTAATATTGGAAACGATACAGACACCTTCAATTGTCTAGCAACAGGGTTTCTTAAGCTACGTTTTGGGACGCAAAGTGGGCCTGAGCATGTGAGAGGCAGTGTTGCCAAATCCTCAGGAAGGAAAGTAGCTATTGCTGGTCCTAAAAGTAGCTAGAAGTCGCTAAATGACGTCATCACATAATTTTCATAATTGGCCAAGTGGATGTAATTGTGAATGACGCTGTAGGAGAGAGGAATAACGTCTCGGGAGAGAGTAAAAAACACCCGAAGTATGTTTAGAACTACAATTGAACTTTCTTCTGTCGATTCTTGTCTTTTTTCTGAATACTCACTAAATATAGCGACAAAGTCGCTAAGTTGGCAACACTGGTGAGAGGTGGGTAGCGAGATATCAGTAATCAATGGTAATCACATACTATTTCTTCGTAACTATGATCATTCGAGAACAGTACATTTTTCATTTGGGTCTCGAGATGAATAAACTCAAGAACCTCTGACATGAATTCTTAAACTATGATTTGGGACCCAAAGCGGTTATTAACATGTCATAGGTGGGTCGCGAGATATGAGTGAACATTCAGAATCATATACTATTTCTTCATAATGTTGGTCGTTCGAGGACACTGCATTTCTCATTTGGCTCTGGAGCTTAAAAATGGTAAAAACGTCTGAAACAGCAGATGAATCATTTCGTGTAAGTAATTAACCTACAATATGGTGGGGAACTTTGTCAAACGGCAGAGTTGCTGAGTTTCTTAGCTTGCATAGTAAGTCTTAACTCGTTCAAAAAACAACCCTTCTAAAATTACACTGCAGTGCCGTGACCCGGATTCGAACCGGGGTTGCTGCGACCACAACGCAGAGTACTAACCACTATACGATCACAGCCGGCTACAAGAGCTGGCTTTGTAAAGCCTACATAGGCTGTGAAAGTGATGTGCACAAGCTGGCTAAACTCTTTTCATTTTTGTCTCGATAATGAATAAACTGAAGAAACAGTGGAGCTTTACGCAGTCGGTAGGTTTTTTCTCATTCAAAAAGTGCCCTTTTTCCGTGACATTGGAATATCTCAATTGCATCCTCCTCACGTCATCTCTAATTCTCTAAACCCATTGGTGAGAAAACCTGAGTGCCCTCCCCTCTGACCTTCTCCACCAATGTGAACAATAAAAAGGTACTGCTGAGAGTTGAACTCAGGATCTCCTGTTTACTAGACAGGCACTTTAACCAACTAAGCCACAGCACCCATAAAAGTCATATATGTTGCAGATGTGAACACCCACACCTATTTGAATCAAACCAGTCTCATTAATTTAACCCACATCTCTGTCTAGCAAAATCACATCACAAAAGAGATGTCTTTTAGTAATATTGGAAACGATACAGACACCTTCAATTGTCTAGCAACAGGGTTTCTTAAGCTACGTTTTGGGACGCAAAGTGGGCCTGAGCATGTGAGAGGCAGTGTTGCCAAATCCTCAGGAAGGAAAGTAGCTATTGCTGGTCCTAAAAGTAGCTAGAAGTCGCTAAATGACGTCATCACATAATTTTCATAATTGGCCAAGTGGATGTAATTGTGAATGACGCTGTAGGAGAGAGGAATAACGTCTCGGGAGAGAGTAAAAAACACCCGAAGTATGTTTAGAACTACAATTGAACTTTCTTCTGTCGATTCTTGTCTTTTTTCTGAATACTCACTAAATATAGCGACAAAGTCGCTAAGTTGGCAACACTGGTGAGAGGTGGGTAGCGAGATATCAGTAATCAATGGTAATCACATACTATTTCTTCGTAACTATGATCATTCGAGAACAGTACATTTTTCATTTGGGTCTCGAGATGAATAAACTCAAGAACCTCTGACATGAATTCTTAAACTATGATTTGGGACCCAAAGCGGTTATTAACATGTCATAGGTGGGTCGCGAGATATGAGTGAACATTCAGAATCATATACTATTTCTTCATAATGTTGGTCGTTCGAGGACACTGCATTTCTCATTTGGCTCTGGAGCTTAAAAATGGTAAAAACGTCTGAAACAGCAGATGAATCATTTCGTGTAAGTAATTAACCTACAATATGGTGGGGAACTTTGTCAAACGGCAGAGTTGCTGAGTTTCTTAGCTTGCATAGTAAGTCTTAACTCGTTCAAAAAACAACCCTTCTAAAATTACACTGCAGTGCCGTGACCCGGATTCGAACCGGGGTTGCTGCGACCACAACGCAGAGTACTAACCACTATACGATCACAGCCGGCTACAAGAGCTGGCTTTGTAAAGCCTACATAGGCTGTGAAAGTGATGTGCACAAGCTGGCTAAACTCTTTTCATTTTTGTCTCGATAATGAATAAACTGAAGAAACAGTGGAGCTTTACGCAGTCGGTAGGTTTTTTCTCATTCAAAAAGTGCCCTTTTTCCGTGACATTGGAATATCTCAATTGCATCCTCCTCACGTCATCTCTAATTCTCTAAACCCATTGGTGAGAAAACCTGAGTGCCCTCCCCTCTGACCTTCTCCACCAATGTGAACAATAAAAAGGTACTGCTGAGAGTTGAACTCAGGATCTCCTGTTTACTAGACAGGCACTTTAACCAACTAAGCCACAGCACCCATAAAAGTCATATATGTTGCAGATGTGAACACCCACACCTATTTGAATCAAACCAGTCTCATTAATTTAACCCACATCTCTGTCTAGCAAAATCACATCACAAAAGAGATGTCTTTTAGTAATATTGGAAACGATACAGACACCTTCAATTGTCTAGCAACAGGGTTTCTTAAGCTACGTTTTGGGACGCAAAGTGGGCCTGAGCATGTGAGAGGCAGTGTTGCCAAATCCTCAGGAAGGAAAGTAGCTATTGCTGGTCCTAAAAGTAGCTAGAAGTCGCTAAATGACGTCATCACATAATTTTCATAATTGGCCAAGTGGATGTAATTGTGAATGACGCTGTAGGAGAGAGGAATAACGTCTCGGGAGAGACAAAAAGTGAGTAAAAAACACCCGAAGTATGTTTAGAACTACAATTGAACTTTCTTCTGTCGATTCTTGTCTTTTTTCTGTATACTCACTAAATATAGCGACAAAGTCGCTAAGTTGGCAACACTGGTGAGAGGTGGGTAGCGAGATATCAGTAATCAATGGTAATCACATACTATTTCTTCGTAACTATGATCATTCGAGAACAGTACATTTTTCATTTGGGTCTCGAGATGAATAAACTCAAGAACCTCTGACATGAATTCTTAAACTATGATTTGGGACCCAAAGCGGTTATTAACATGTCATAGGTGGGTCGCGAGATATGAGTGAACATTCAGAATCATATACTATTTCTTCATAATGTTGGTCGTTCGAGGACACTGCATTTCTCATTTGGCTCTGGAGCTTAAAAATGGTAAAAACGTCTGAAACAGCAGATGAATCATTTCGTGTAAGTAATTAACCTACAATATGGTGGGGAACTTTGTCAAACGGCAGAGTTGCTGAGTTTCTTAGCTTGCATAGTAAGTCTTAACTCGTTCAAAAAACAACCCTTCTAAAATTACACTGCAGTGCCGTGACCCGGATTCGAACCGGGGTTGCTGCGACCACAACGCAGAGTACTAACCACTATACGATCACAGCCGGCTACAAGAGCTGGCTTTGTAAAGCCTACATAGGCTGTGAAAGAGATGTGCACAAGCTGGCTAAACTCTTTTCATTTTTGTCTCGATAATGAATAAACTGAAGAAACAGTGGAGCTTTACGCAGTCGGTAGGTTTTTTCTCATTCAAAAAGTGCCCTTTTTCCGTGACATTGGAATATCTCAATTGCATCCTCCTCACGTCATCTCTAATTCTCTAAACCCATTGGTGAGAAAACCTGAGTGCCCTCCCCTCTGACCTTCTCCACCAATGTGAACAATAAAAAGGTACTGCTGAGAGTTGAACTCAGGATCTCCTGTTTACTAGACAGGCACTTTAACCAACTAAGCCACAGCACCCATAAAAGTCATATATGTTGCAGATGTGAACACCCACACCTATTTGAATCAAACCAGTCTCATTAATTTAACCCACATCTCTGTCTAGCAAAATCACATCACAAAAGAGATGTCTTTTAGTAATATTGGAAACGATACAGACACCTTCAATTGTCTAGCAACAGGGTTTCTTAAGCTACGTTTTGGGACGCAAAGTGGGCCTGAGCATGTGAGAGGCAGTGTTGCCAAATCCTCAGGAAGGAAAGTAGCTATTGCTGGTCCTAAAAGTAGCTAGAAGTCGCTAAATGACGTCATCACATAATTTTCATAATTGGCCAAGTGGATGTAATTGTGAATGACGCTGTAGGAGAGAGGAATAACGTCTCGGGAGAGAGTAAAAAACACCCGAAGTATGTTTAGAACTACAATTGAACTTTCTTCTGTCGATTCTTGTCTTTTTTCTGAATACTCACTAAATATAGCGACAAAGTCGCTAAGTTGGCAACACTGGTGAGAGGTGGGTAGCGAGATATCAGTAATCAATGGTAATCACATACTATTTCTTCGTAACTATGATCATTCGAGAACAGTACATTTTTCATTTGGGTCTCGAGATGAATAAACTCAAGAACCTCTGACATGAATTCTTAAACTATGATTTGGGACCCAAAGCGGTTATTAACATGTCATAGGTGGGTCGCGAGATATGAGTGAACATTCAGAATCATATACTATTTCTTCATAATGTTGGTCGTTCGAGGACACTGCATTTCTCATTTGGCTCTGGAGCTTAAAAATGGTAAAAACGTCTGAAACAGCAGATGAATCATTTCGTGTAAGTAATTAACCTACAATATGGTGGGGAACTTTGTCAAACGGCAGAGTTGCTGAGTTTCTTAGCTTGCATAGTAAGTCTTAACTCGTTCAAAAAACAACCCTTCTAAAATTACACTGCAGTGCCGTGACCCGGATTCGAACCGGGGTTGCTGCGACCACAACGCAGAGTACTAACCACTATACGATCACAGCCGGCTACAAGAGCTGGCTTTGTAAAGCCTACATAGGCTGTGAAAGTGATGTGCACAAGCTGGCTAAACTCTTTTCATTTTTGTCTCGATAATGAATAAACTGAAGAAACAGTGGAGCTTTACGCAGTCGGTAGGTTTTTTCTCATTCAAAAAGTGCCCTTTTTCCGTGACATTGGAATATCTCAATTGCATCCTCCTCACGTCATCTCTAATTCTCTAAACCCATTGGTGAGAAAACCTGAGTGCCCTCCCCTCTGACCTTCTCCACCAATGTGAACAATAAAAAGGTACTGCTGAGAGTTGAACTCAGGATCTCCTGTTTACTAGACAGGCACTTTAACCAACTAAGCCACAGCACCCATAAAAGTCATATATGTTGCAGATGTGAACACCCACACCTATTTGAATCAAACCAGTCTCATTAATTTAACCCACATCTCTGTCTAGCAAAATCACATCACAAAAGAGATGTCTTTTAGTAATATTGGAAACGATACAGACACCTTCAATTGTCTAGCAACAGGGTTTCTTAAGCTACGTTTTGGGACGCAAAGTGGGCCTGAGCATGTGAGAGGCAGTGTTGCCAAATCCTCAGGAAGGAAAGTAGCTATTGCTGGTCCTAAAAGTAGCTAGAAGTCGCTAAATGACGTCATCACATAATTTTCATAATTGGCCAAGTGGATGTAATTGTGAATGACGCTGTAGGAGAGAGGAATAACGTCTCGGGAGAGAGTAAAAAACACCCGAAGTATGTTTAGAACTACAATTGAACTTTCTTCTGTCGATTCTTGTCTTTTTTCTGAATACTCACTAAATATAGCGACAAAGTCGCTAAGTTGGCAACACTGGTGAGAGGTGGGTAGCGAGATATCAGTAATCAATGGTAATCACATACTATTTCTTCGTAACTATGATCATTCGAGAACAGTACATTTTTCATTTGGGTCTCGAGATGAATAAACTCAAGAACCTCTGACATGAATTCTTAAACTATGATTTGGGACCCAAAGCGGTTATTAACATGTCATAGGTGGGTCGCGAGATATGAGTGAACATTCAGAATCATATACTATTTCTTCATAATGTTGGTCGTTCGAGGACACTGCATTTCTCATTTGGCTCTGGAGCTTAAAAATGGTAAAAACGTCTGAAACAGCAGATGAATCATTTCGTGTAAGTAATTAACCTACAATATGGTGGGGAACTTTGTCAAACGGCAGAGTTGCTGAGTTTCTTAGCTTGCATAGTAAGTCTTAACTCGTTCAAAAAACAACCCTTCTAAAATTACACTGCAGTGCCGTGACCCGGATTCGAACCGGGGTTGCTGCGACCACAACGCAGAGTACTAACCACTATACGATCACAGCCGGCTACAAGAGCTGGCTTTGTAAAGCCTACATAGGCTGTGAAAGTGATGTGCACAAGCTGGCTAAACTCTTTTCATTTTTGTCTCGATAATGAATAAACTGAAGAAACAGTGGAGCTTTACGCAGTCGGTAGGTTTTTTCTCATTCAAAAAGTGCCCTTTTTCCGTGACATTGGAATATCTCAATTGCATCCTCCTCACGTCATCTCTAATTCTCTAAACCCATTGGTGAGAAAACCTGAGTGCCCTCCCCTCTGACCTTCTCCACCAATGTGAACAATAAAAAGGTACTGCTGAGAGTTGAACTCAGGATCTCCTGTTTACTAGACAGGCACTTTAACCAACTAAGCCACAGCACCCATAAAAGTCATATATGTTGCAGATGTGAACACCCACACCTATTTGAATCAAACCAGTCTCATTAATTTAACCCACATCTCTGTCTAGCAAAATCACATCACAAAAGAGATGTCTTTTAGTAATATTGGAAACGATACAGACACCTTCAATTGTCTAGCAACAGGGTTTCTTAAGCTACGTTTTGGGACGCAAAGTGGGCCTGAGCATGTGAGAGGCAGTGTTGCCAAATCCTCAGGAAGGAAAGTAGCTATTGCTGGTCCTAAAAGTAGCTAGAAGTCGCTAAATGACGTCATCACATAATTTTCATAATTGGCCAAGTGGATGTAATTGTGAATGACGCTGTAGGAGAGAGGAATAACGTCTCGGGAGAGACAAAAAGTGAGTAAAAAACACCCGAAGTATGTTTAGAACTACAATTGAACTTTCTTCTGTCGATTCTTGTCTTTTTTCTGTATACTCACTAAATATAGCGACAAAGTCGCTAAGTTGGCAACACTGGTGAGAGGTGGGTAGCGAGATATCAGTAATCAATGGTAATCACATACTATTTCTTCGTAACTATGATCATTCGAGAACAGTACATTTTTCATTTGGGTCTCGAGATGAATAAACTCAAGAACCTCTGACATGAATTCTTAAACTATGATTTGGGACCCAAAGCGGTTATTAACATGTCATAGGTGGGTCGCGAGATATGAGTGAACATTCAGAATCATATACTATTTCTTCATAATGTTGGTCGTTCGAGGACACTGCATTTCTCATTTGGCTCTGGAGCTTAGAAATGGTAAAAACGTCTGAAACAGCAGATGAATAATTTCGTGTAAGTAATTAACCTACGATATGGTGGGGAACTTTGTCAAACGGCAGAGTTGCTGAGTTTCTTAGCTTGCATAGTAAGTCTTAACTCATTCAAAAAACAACCCTTCTAAAATTACATTACAGTGCCGTGACCCGGATTCGAACCGCGGTTGCTGCGACCACAACGCAGAGTACTAACCACTATACGATCACGGCCGGCTACAAGAGCTGGCTTTGTAAAGCCTACATAGGCTGTGAAAGTGATGTGCACAAGCTGGCTAAACTCTTTTCATTTTGGTCTCGATAATGAGTAAACTGAAGAAACAGTGGAGCTTTACGCAGTCGGTAGGTTTTTTCTCATTCAAAAAGTGCCCTTTTTCCGTGACATTGGAATATCTCAATTGCATCCTCCTCACGTCATCTCTAATTCTCTAAACCCATTGGTGAGAAAACCTGAGTGCCCTCTGACCTTCTCCACCAATGTGAACAATAAAAAGGTACTGCTGAGATTTGAACTCAGGATCTCCTGTTTACTAGACAGGCACTTTAACCAACTAAGCCACAGCACCCATAAAAGTCATATATGTTGCAGATGTGAACACCCACACCTATTTGAATCAAACCAGTCTCATTAATTTAACCCACATCTCTGTCTAGCAAAATCACATCACAAAAGAGATGTCTTTTACTAATATTGGAAACGATACAGACACCTTCAATTGTCTAGCAACAGGGTTTCTTAAGCTACGTTTTGGGACGCAAAGTGGGCCTGAGCATGTGATAGGCAGTGTTGCCAAATCCTCAGGAAGGAAAGTAGCTATTGCTGGTCCTAAAAGTAGCTAGAAGTCGCTAAATGACGTCATCACATAATTTTCATAATTGGCCAAGTGGATGTAATTGTGATTGACGCTGTAGGAGAGAGGAATAACGCCTCGGGAGAGACAAAAAGTGAGTAAAAAACACCCTAAGTATGTTTAGAACTACAATTGAACTTTCTTCTGTCGATTCTTGTCTTTTTTTCTGAATACTCACTAAATATAGCGACAAAGTCGCTAAGTTGGCAACACTGGTGAGAGGTGGGTAGCGAGATATCAGTAATCAATGGTAATCACATACTATTTCTTCGTACCTATGATCATTCGAGAACAGTACATTTTTCATTTGGGTCTCGAGATGAATAAACTCAAGAACCTCTGACATGAATTCTTAAACTATGATTTGGGACCCAAAGCGGTTATTAACATGTCATAGGTGGGTCGCGAGATATGAGTGAACATTCAGAATCATATACTATTTCTTCATAATGTTGGTCGTTCGAGGACACTGCATTTCTCATTTGGCTCTGGAGCTTAAAAATGGTAAAAACGTCTGAAACAGCAGATGAATAATTTCGTGTAAGTAATTAACCTACGATATGGTGGGGAACTTTGTCAAACGGCAGAGTTGCTGAGTTTCTTAGCTTGCATAGTAAGTCTTAACTCATTCAAAAAACAACCCTTCTAAAATTACATTACAGTGCCGTGACCCGGATTCGAACCGGGGTTGCTGCGACCACAACGCAGAGTACTAACCACTATACGATCACGGCCGGCTACAAGAGCTGGCTTTGTAAAGCCTACATAGGCTGTGAAAGTGATGTGCCAAGCTGGCTAAACTCTTTTCATTTTGGTCTCGATAATGAATAAACTGAAGAAACAGTGGAGCTTTACGCAGTCGGTAGGTTTTTTCTCATTCAAAAAGTGCCCTTTTTCCGTGACATTGGAATATCTCAATTGCATCCTCCTCACGTCATCTCTAATTCTCTAAACCCATTGGTGAGAAAACCTGAGTGCCCTCCCCTCTGACCTTCTCCACCAATGTGAACAATAAAAAGGTACTGCTGAGATTTGAACTCAGGATCTCCTGTTTACTAGACAGGCACTTTAACCAACTAAGCCACAGCACCCATAAATGTCATATTTGTTGCAGATGTGAACACCCACACCTATTTGAATCAAACCAGTCTCATTAATTTAACCCACATCTCTGTCTAGCAAAATCACATCACAAAAGAGATGTCTTTTACTAATATTGGAAACGATACAGACACCTTCAATTGTCTAGCAACAGGGTTTCTTAAGCTACGTTTTGGGACGCAAAGTGGGCCTGAGCATGTGAGAGGCAGTGTTGCCAAATCCTCAGGAAGGAAAGTAGCTATTGCTGGTCCTAAAAGTAGCTAGAAGTCGCTAAATGACGTCATCACATAATTTTCATAATTGGCCAAGTGGATGTAATTGTGATTGACGCTGTAGGAGAGAGGAATAACGCCTCGGGAGAGACAAAAAGTGAGTAAAAAACACCCTAAGTATGTTTAGAACTACAATTGAACTTTCTTCTGTCGATTCTTGTCTTTTTTTCTGAATACTCACTAAATATAGCGACAAAGTCGCTAAGTTGGCAACACTGGTGAGAGGTGGGTAGCGAGATATCAGTAATCAATGGTAATCACATACTATTTCTTCGTACCTATGATCATTCGAGAACAGTACATTTTTCATTTGGGTCTCGAGATGAATAAACTCAAGAACCTCTGACATGAATTCTTAAACTATGATTTGGGACCCAAAGCGGTTATTAACATGTCATAGGTGGGTCGCGAGATATGAGTGAACATTCAGAATCATATACTATTTCTTCATAATGTTGGTCGTTCGAGGACACTGCATTTCTCATTTGGCTCTGGAGCTTAAAAATGGTAAAAACGTCTGAAACAGCAGATTAATCATTTCGTGTAAGTAATTAACCTACGATATGGTGGGGAACTTTGTCAAACGGCAGAGTTGCTGAGTTTCTTAGCTTGCATAGTAAGTCTTAACTCATTCAAAAAACAACCCTTCTAAAATTACATTGCAGTGCCGTGACCCGGATTCGAACCGGGGTTGCTGCGACCACAACGTAGAGTACTTACCACTATACGATCACGGCCGGCTACAAGAGCTGGCTTTGTAAAGCCTACATAGGCTGTGAAAGTGATGTGCACAAGCTGGCTAAACTCTTTTCATTTTGGTCTCGATAATGAATAAACTGAAGAAACAGTGGAGCTTTACGCAGTCGGTAGGTTTTTTCTCATTCAAAAAGTGCCCTTTTCCCGTGACATTGGAATATCTCAATTGCATCCTCCTCACGTCATCTCTAATTCTCTAAACCCATTGGTGAGAAAACCTGAGTGCCCTCCCCTCTGACCTTCTCCACCAATGTGAACAATAAAAAGGTACTGCTGAGATTTGAACTCAGGATCTCCTGTTTACTAGACAGGAACTTTAACCAACTAAGCCACAGCACCCATAAAAGTGATATATGTTGCAGATGTGAACACCCACACCTATTTGAATCAAACCAGTCTCATTAATTTAACCCACATCTCTGTCTAGCAAAATCACATCACAAAAGAGATGTATTTTAGTAATATTGGAAACGATACAGACACCTTCAATTGTCTAGCAACAGGGTTTCTTAAGCTACGTTTTGGGACGCAAAGTGGGCCTGAGCATGTGAGAGGCAGTGTTGCCAAATCCTCAGGAAGGAAAGTAGCTATTGCTGGTCCTAAAAGTAGCTAGAAGTCGCTAAATGACGTCATCACATAATTTTCATAATTGGCCAAGTGGATGTAATTGTGATTGACGCTGTAGGAGAGAGGAATAACGTCTCGGGAGAGACAAAAAGTGAGTAAAAAACACCCTAAGTATGTTTAGAACTACAATTGAACTTTCTTCTGTCGATTCTTGTCTTTTTTCTGAAAACTCACTAAATATAGCGACAAAGTCGCTAAGTTGGCAACACTGGTGAGAGGTGGGTAGCGAGATATCAGTAATCAATGGTAATCACATACTATTTCTTCGTAACTATGATCATTCGAGAACAGTACATTTTTCATTTGGGTCTCGAGATGAATAAACTCAAGAACCTCTGACATGAATTCTTAAACTATGATTTGGGACCCAAAGCGGTTATTAACATGTCATAGGTGGGTCGCGAGATATGAGTGAACATTCAGAATCATATACTATTTCTTCATAATGTTGGTCGTTCGAGGACACTGCATTTCTCATTTGGCTCTGGAGCTTAAAAATTGTAAAAACGTTTGAAACAGCAGATGAATCATTTCGTGTAAGTAATTAACCTACAATATGGTGGGGAACTTTGTCAAACGGCAGAGTTGCTGAGTTTCTTAGCTTGCATAGTAAGTCTTAACTCATTCAAAAAACAACCCTTCTAAAATTACATTGCAGTGCCGTGACCCGGATTCGAACCGGGGTTGCTGCGACCACAACGCAGAGTACTAACCACTATACGATCACGGCCGGCTACAAGAGCTGGCTTTGTAAAGCCTACATAGGCTGTGAAAGTGATGTGCCAAGCTGGCTAAACTCTTTTCATTTTGGTCTCGATAATGAATAAACTGAAGAAACAGTGGAGCTTTACGCAGTCGGTAGGTTTTTTCTCATTCAAAAAGTGCCCTTTTTCCGTGACATTGGAATATCTCAATTGCATCCTCCTCACGTCATCTCTAATTCTCTAAACCCATTGGTGAGAAAACCTGAGTGCCCTCCCCTCTGACCTTCTCCACCAATGTGAACAATAAAAAGGTACTGCTGAGATTTGAACTCAGGATCTCCTGTTTACTAGACAGGCACTTTAACCAACTAAGCCACAGCACCCATAAACGTCATATTTGTTGCAGATGTGAACACCCACACCTATTTGAATCAAACCAGTCTCATTAATTTAACCCACATCTCTGTCTAGCAAAATCACATCACAAAAGAGATGTCTTTTAGTAATATTGGAAACGATACAGACACCTTCAATTGTCTAGCAACAGGGTTTCTTAAGCTACGTTTTGGGATGCAAAGTGGGCCTGAGCATGTGAGAGGCAGTGTTGCCAAATCCTCAGGAAGGAAAGTAGCTATTGCTGGTCCTAAAAGTAGCTAGAAGTCGCTAAATGACGTCATCACATAATTTTCATAATTGGCCAAGTGGATGTAATTGTGATTGACGCTGTAGGAGAGAGGAATAACGTCTCGGGAGAGACAAAAATTGAGTAAAAAACACCCTAAGTATGTTTAGAACTACAACTGAACTTTCTTCTGTCGATTCTTGTCTTTTTTCTGAATACTCACTAAATATAGCGACAAAGTCGCTAAGTTGGCAACACTGGTGAGAGGTGGGTAGCGAGATATCAGTAATCAATGGTAATCACATACTATTTCTTCGTAACTATGATCATTCGAGAACAGTACATTTTTCATTTGGGTCTCGAGATGAATAAACTCAAGAACCTCTGACATGAATTCTTAAACTATGATTTGGGACCCAAAGCGGTTATTAACATGTCATAGGTGGGTCGCGAGATATGAGTGAACATTCAGAATCATATACTATTTCTTCATAATGTTGGTCGTTCGAGGACACTGCATTTCTCATTTGGCTCTGGAGCTTAAAAATGGTAAAAACGTCTGAAACAGCAGATTAATCATTTCGTGTAAGTAATTAACCTACGATATGGTGGGGAACTTTGTCAAACGGCAGAGTTGCTGAGTTTCTTAGCTTGCATAGTAAGTCTTAACTCATTCAAAAAACAACCCTTCTAAAATTACATTGCAGTGCCGTGACCCGGATTCGAACCGGGGTTGCTGCGACCACAACGTAGAGTACTTACCACTATACGATCACGGCCGGCTACAAGAGCTGGCTTTGTAAAGCCTACATAGGCTGTGAAAGTGATGTGCACAAGCTGGCTAAACTCTTTTAATTTTGGTCTCGATAATGAATAAACTGAAGAAACAGTGGAGCTTTACGCAGTCGGTAGGTTTTTTCTCATTCAAAAAGTGCCCTTTTCCCGTGACATTGGAATATCTCAATTGCATCCTCCTCACGTCATCTCTAATTCTCTAAACCCATTGGTGAGAAAACCTGAGTGCCCTCCCCTCTGACCTTCTCCACCAATGTGAACAATAAAAAGGTACTGCTGAGATTTGAACTCAGGATCTCCTGTTTACTAGACAGGAACTTTAACCAACTAAGCCACAGCACCCATAAAAGTGATATATGTTGCAGATGTGAACACCCACACCTATTTGAATCAAACCAGTCTCATTAATTTAACCCACATCTCTGTCTAGCAAAATCACATCACAAAAGAGATGTATTTTAGTAATATTGGAAACGATACAGACACCTTCAATTGTCTAGCAACAGGGTTTCTTAAGCTACGTTTTGGGACGCAAAGTGGGCCTGAGCATGTGAGAGGCAGTGTTGCCAAATCCTCAGGAAGGAAAGTAGCTATTGCTGGTCCTAAAAGTAGCTAGAAGTCGCTAAATGACGTCATCACATAATTTTCATAATTGGCCAAGTGGATGTAATTGTGATTGACGCTGTAGGAGAGAGGAATAACGTCTCGGGAGAGACAAAAAGTGAGTAAAAAACACCCTAAGTATGTTTAGAACTACAATTGAACTTTCTTCTGTCGATTCTTGTCTTTTTTCTGAAAACTCACTAAATATAGCGACAAAGTCGCTAAGTTGGCAACACTGGTGAGAGGTGGGTAGCGAGATATCAGTAATCAATGGTAATCACATACTATTTCTTCGTAACTATGATCATTCGAGAACAGTACATTTTTCATTTGGGTCTCGAGATGAATAAACTCAAGAACCTCTGACATGAATTCTTAAACTATGATTTGGGACCCAAAGCGGTTATTAACATGTCATAGGTGGGTCGCGAGATATGAGTGAACATTCAGAATCATATACTATTTCTTCATAATGTTGGTCGTTCGAGGACACTGCATTTCTCATTTGGCTCTGGAGCTTAAAAATTGTAAAAACGTTTGAAACAGCAGATGAATCATTTCGTGTAAGTAATTAACCTACAATATGGTGGGGAACTTTGTCAAACGGCAGAGTTGCTGAGTTTCTTAGCTTGCATAGTAAGTCTTAACTCATTCAAAAAACAACCCTTCTAAAATTACATTGCAGTGCCGTGACCCGGATTCGAACCGGGGTTGCTGCGACCACAACGCAGAGTACTAACCACTATACGATCACGGCCGGCTACAAGAGCTGGCTTTGTAAAGCCTACATAGGCTGTGAAAGTGATGTGCCAAGCTGGCTAAACTCTTTTCATTTTGGTCTCGATAATGAATAAACTGAAGAAACAGTGGAGCTTTACGCAGTCGGTAGGTTTTTTCTCATTCAAAAAGTGCCCTTTTTCCGTGACATTGGAATATCTCAATTGCATCCTCCTCACGTCATCTCTAATTCTCTAAACCCATTGGTGAGAAAACCTGAGTGCCCTCCCCTCTGACCTTCTCCACCAATGTGAACAATAAAAAGGTACTGCTGAGATTTGAACTCAGGATCTCCTGTTTACTAGACAGGCACTTTAACCAACTAAGCCACAGCACCCATAAACGTCATATTTGTTGCAGATGTGAACACCCACACCTATTTGAATCAAACCAGTCTCATTAATTTAACCCACATCTCTGTCTAGCAAAATCACATCACAAAAGAGATGTCTTTTAGTAATATTGGAAACGATACAGACACCTTCAATTGTCTAGCAACAGGGTTTCTTAAGCTACGTTTTGGGATGCAAAGTGGGCCTGAGCATGTGAGAGGCAGTGTTGCCAAATCCTCAGGAAGGAAAGTAGCTATTGCTGGTCCTAAAAGTAGCTAGAAGTCGCTAAATGACGTCATCACATAATTTTCATAATTGGCCAAGTGGATGTAATTGTGATTGACGCTGTAGGAGAGAGGAATAACGTCTCGGGAGAGACAAAAATTGAGTAAAAAACACCCTAAGTATGTTTAGAACTACAACTGAACTTTCTTCTGTCGATTCTTGTCTTTTTTCTGAATACTCACTAAATATAGCGACAAGGTCGCTAAGTTGGCAACACTGGTGAGAGGTGGGTAGCGAGATATCAGTAATCAATGGTAATCACATACTATTTCTTCGTAACTATGATCATTCGAGAACAGTACATTTTTCATTTGGGTCTCGAGATGAATAAACTCAAGAACCTCTGACATGAATTCTTAAACTATGATTTGGGACCCAAAGCGGTTATTAACATGTCATAGGTGGGTCGCGAGATATGAGTGAACATTCAGAATCATATACTATTTCTTCATAATGTTGGTCGTTCGAGGACACTGCATTTCTCATTTGGCTCTGGAGCTTAAAAATGGTAAAAACGTCTGAAACAGCAGATTAATCATTTCGTGTAAGTAATTAACCTACGATATGGTGGGGAACTTTGTCAAACGGCAGAGTTGCTGAGTTTCTTAGCTTGCATAGTAAGTCTTAACTCATTCAAAAAACAACCCTTCTAAAATTACATTGCAGTGCCGTGACCCGGATTCGAACCGGGGTTGCTGCGACCACAACGTAGAGTACTTACCACTATACGATCACGGCCGGCTACAAGAGCTGGCTTTGTAAAGCCTACATAGGCTGTGAAAGTGATGTGCACAAGCTGGCTAAACTCTTTTAATTTTGGTCTCGATAATGAATAAACTGAAGAAACAGTGGAGCTTTACGCAGTCGGTAGGTTTTTTCTCATTCAAAAAGTGCCCTTTTCCCGTGACATTGGAATATCTCAATTGCATCCTCCTCACGTCATCTCTAATTCTCTAAACCCATTGGTGAGAAAACCTGAGTGCCCTCCCCTCTGACCTTCTCCACCAATGTGAACAATAAAAAGGTACTGCTGAGATTTGAACTCAGGATCTCCTGTTTACTAGACAGGAACTTTAACCAACTAAGCCACAGCACCCATAAAAGTGATATATGTTGCAGATGTGAACACCCACACCTATTTGAATCAAACCAGTCTCATTAATTTAACCCACATCTCTGTCTAGCAAAATCACATCACAAAAGAGATGTATTTTAGTAATATTGGAAACGATACAGACACCTTCAATTGTCTAGCAACAGGGTTTCTTAAGCTACGTTTTGGGACGCAAAGTGGGCCTGAGCATGTGAGAGGCAGTGTTGCCAAATCCTCAGGAAGGAAAGTAGCTATTGCTGGTCCTAAAAGTAGCTAGAAGTCGCTAAATGACGTCATCACATAATTTTCATAATTGGCCAAGTGGATGTAATTGTGATTGACGCTGTAGGAGAGAGGAATAACGTCTCGGGAGAGACAAAAAGTGAGTAAAAAACACCCTAAGTATGTTTAGAACTACAATTGAACTTTCTTCTGTCGATTCTTGTCTTTTTTCTGAAAACTCACTAAATATAGCGACAAAGTCGCTAAGTTGGCAACACTGGTGAGAGGTGGGTAGCGAGATATCAGTAATCAATGGTAATCACATACTATTTCTTTGTAACTATGATCATTCGAGGACAGTACATTTTTCATTTGGGTCTCGAGATGAATAAACTCAAGAACCTCTGACATGAATTCTTAAACTATGATTTGGGACCCAAAGCGGTTATTAACATGTCATAGGTGGGTCGCGAGATATGAGTGAACATTCAGAATCATACACTATTTCTTCATAATGTTGGTCGTTCGAGGACACTGCATTTCTCATTTGGCTCTGGAGCTTAAAAATGGTAAAAACGTCTGAAACAGCAGATGAATCATTTCGTGTAAGTAATTAACCTACAATATGGTGGGGAACTTTGTCAAACGGCAGAGTTGCTGAGTTTCTTAGCTTGCATAGTAAGTCATAACTCATTCAAAAAACAACCCTTCTAAAATTACATTGCAGTGCCGTGACCCGGATTCGAACCGGGGTTGCTGCGACCAAAACGCAGAGTACTAACCACTATACGATCACGGCCGGCTACAAGAGCTGGCTTTGTAAAGCCTACATAGGCTGTGAAAGTGATGTGCACAAGCTGGCTAAACTCTTTTCATTTTGGTCTCGATAATGAATAAACTGAAGAAACAGTGGAGCTTTACACAGTCGGTAGGTTTTTTCTCATTCAAAAAGTGCCCTTTTTCCGTGACATTGGAATATCTCAATTGCATCCTCCTCACGTCATCTCTAATTCTCTAAACCCATTGGTGAGAAAACCTGAGTGCCCTCCCCTCTGACCTTCTCCACCAATGTGAACAATAAAAAGGTACTGCTGAGATTTGAACTCAGGATCTCCTGTTTACTAGACAGGCACTTTAACCAACTAAGCCACAGCACCCATAAAAGTCATATATGTTGCAGATGTGAACACCCACACCTATTTGAATCAAACCAGTCTCATTAATTTAACCCACATCTCTGTCTAGCAAAATCACATCACAAAAGAGATGTCTTTTACTAATATTGGAAACGATACAGACACCTTCAATTGTCTAGCAACAGGGTTTCTTAAGCTACGTTTTGGGACGCAAAGTGGGCCTGAGCATGTGAGAGGCAGTGTTGCCAAATCCTCAGGAAGGAAAGTAGCTATTGCTGGTCCTAAAAGTAGCTAGAAGTCGCTAAATGACGTCATCACATCATTTTCATAATTGGCCAAGTGGATGTAATTGTGATTGACGCTGTAGGAGAGAGGAATAACGCCTCGGGAGAGACAAAAAGTGAGTAAAAAACACCCTAAGTATGTTTAGAACTACAATTGAACTTTCTTCTGTCGATTCTTGTCTTTTTTCTGAATACTCACTAAATATAGCGACAAAGTCGCTAAGTTGGCAACACTGGTGAGAGGTGGGTAGCGAGATATCAGTAATCAATGGTAATCACATACTATTTCTTCGTAACTATGATCATTCGAGAACAGTACATTTTTCATTTGGGTCTCGAGATGAATAAACTCAAGAACCTCTGACATGAATTCTTAAACTATGATTTGGGACCCAAAGCGGTTATTAACATGTCATAGGTGGGTCGCGAGATATGAGTGAACATTCAGAATCATATACTATTTCTTCATAATGTTGGTCGTTCGAGGACACTGCATTTCTCATTTGGCTCTGGAGCTTAAAAATGGTAAAAACGTCTGAAACAGCAGATGAATCATTTCGTGTAAGTAATTAACCAGTTAGAGCTCTAGGGGCGCTATTTCATTTTTGGATAAAAAACGTTCCCGTTTTAAGCGCGATATTTTGTCACGAAAAGATGCTCGACTATGCATATTCTTGACAGTTTTGGAAAGAAAACACTCTGAAGTTTCAGAATCTGCAAAGATTTTGTCTGTAAGTGCCCCAGAACTCATTCTACAGGCGAAACCAAGATGATGCATCACCCAGGAATTAGCAGAATTTCTGAAGCTCTGTTTTCCATTCTCTCCTTATATGGCTGTGATTGCGCAACGAATGAGCCTACACTTTCTGTCGTTCGCCCAAGGTCTTAGCAGCATTGTGACGTATTTGTAGGCATATCATTGGAAGATTGACCATAAGAGACTACATTTTCCAAGTGTCCGCCTGGTGTCCTGCGTCGAATTCGGTGCGCAATTGCCAGCTGCTTCTACTTTACCATTTGATTCAGGGGAGAAAGCATGTGTCCAAGAACGATGTATCAATGAAGAGATATGTGAAAAACACCTTGATGATTGATTCTAAACAACGTTTGCCATGTTTTCAGTCGATATTATGGAGTTAATTTGGAAAAAAGTTTGCGTTTTGAGGACTGAATTTATGGATTTTTTTTGGTAGCCAAATGTGATGTATAAAACGGAGCTATTTCTAATACACAAGGAATCTTTTTGGAAAAACTGAGCATCTGCTATCTAACTGAGAGTATCCTCATTGAAAACATCAGAAGTTCTTCAAAGGTAAATGATTTTATTTGAAGGCTTTTATGTTTTTGTTAATGTTGCGTGCTGGATGCTAACGCTAATGCTAACGCTAAATGCTAACGCGAAATGCTAACTCTAGCTAGCTACTTTTACACAAATTATTGTTTTCCTATGGTTGAGAAGCATATTTTGAAAATCTGAGATGACAGTGTTGTTTACAAAAGGCTAAGCTTGAGAGATGGCATATTTATTTCATTTCATTTGCGATTTTCATAAATAGTTAACGTTGTGTTATGCTAATGAGCTTGCTGATAGATTTACACAATCCTGGATACAGGGGTTTTTTCATAGCTAAACGTGACGCAGAAAACGGAGCGATTTGTCCTAAACAAATAATCTTTCAGGAAAAACTGAACATTTGCTATCTGAGAGTCTCCTCATTGAAAACATCTGAAGTTCTTCAAAGGTAAATGATTTTTTTGAATGCTTTTCTGTTTTTTTGTGTAAATGTTGCCAGCTGAATGCTAATGCTAAATGCTACGTTAGCCATCAATACTGTTACACAAATGCTTGTTTTGCAATGGTTGAGAAGCATATTTTGAAAATCTGAGATGACAGTGTTGTTAACAAAAGGCTAAGCTTGAGAGCTAGCATATTTATTTCATTTCATTTGCGATTTTCATGAATAGTTAACGTTGCGTTATGGTAATGAGCTTGAGTCTGTATTCACGAACCCGGATCCGGGATGGGGAGATCAGAAAGGTTAACCTACAATATGGTGGGGAACTTTGTCAAACGGCAGAGTTGCTGAGTTTCTTAGCTTGCATAGTAAGTCTTAACTCATTCAAAAAACAACCCTTCTAAAATTACATTGCAGTGCCGTGACCCGGATTCGAACCGGGGTTGCTGCGACCACAACGCAGAGTACTAACCACTATACGATCACGGCCGGCTACAAGAGCTGGCTTTGTAAAGCCTACATAGGCTGTGAAAGTGATGTGCACAAGCTGACTAAACTCTTTTCATTTTGGTCTCGATAATGAATAAACTGAAGAAACAGTGGAGCTTTACACAGTCGGTAGGTTTTTTCTCATTCAAAAAGTGCCCTTTTTCCGTGACATTGGAATATCTCAATTGCATCCTCCTCACGTCATCTCTAATTCTCTAAACCCATTGGTGAGAAAACCTGAGTGCCCTCCCCTCTGACCTTCTCCACCAATGTGAACAATAAAAAGTTACTGCTGAGATTTGAACTCAGGATCTCCTGTTTACTAGACAGGCACTTTAACCAACTAAGCCACAGCACCCATAAAAGTCATATATGTTGCAGATGTGAACACCCACACCTATTTGAATCAAACCAGTCTCATTCATTTAACCCACATCTCTGTCTAGCAAAATCACATCACAAAAGAGATGTCTTTTACTAATATTGGAAACGATACAGACACCTTCAATTGTCTAGCAACAGGGTTTCTTAAGCTACGTTTTGGGACGCAAAGTGGGCCTGAGCATGTGAGAGGCAGTGTTGCCAAATCCTCAGGAAGGAAAGTAGCTATTGCTGGTCCTAAAAGTAGCTAGAAGTCGCTAAATGACGTCATCACATCATTTTCATAATTGGCCAAGTGGATGTAATTGTGATTGACGCTGTAGGAGAGAGGAATAACGCCTCGGGAGAGACAAAAAGTGAGTAAAAAACACCCTAAGTATGTTTAGAACTACAATTGAACTTTCTTCTGTCGATTCTTGTCTTTTTTCTGAATACTCACTAAATATAGCGACAAAGTCGCTAAGTTGGCAACACTGGTGAGAGGTGGGTAGCGAGATATCAGTAATCAATGGTAATCACATACTATTTCTTTGTAACTATGATCATTCGAGGACAGTACATTTTTCATTTGGGTCTCGAGATGAATAAACTCAAGAACCTCTGACATGAATTCTTAAACTATGATTTGGGACCCAAAGCGGTTATTAACATGTCATAGGTGGGTCGCGAGATATGAGTGAACATTCAGAATCATACACTATTTCTTCATAATGTTGGTCGTTCGAGGACACTGCATTTCTCATTTGGCTCTGGAGCTTAAAAATGGTAAAAACGTCTGAAACAGCAGATGAATCATTTCGTGTAAGTAATTAACCTACAATATGGTGGGGAACTTTGTCAAACGGCAGAGTTGCTGAGTTTCTTAGCTTGCATAGTAAGTCATAACTCATTCAAAAAACAACCCTTCTAAAATTACATTGCAGTGCCGTGACCCGGATTCGAACCGGGGTTGCTGCGACCAAAACGCAGAGTACTAACCACTATACGATCACGGCCGGCTACAAGAGCTGGCTTTGTAAAGCCTACATAGGCTATGAAAGTGATGTGCACAAGCTGGCTAAACTCTTTTCATTTTGGTCTCGATAATGAATAAACTGAAGAAACAGTGGAGCTTTACACAGTCGGTAGGTTTTTTCTCATTCAAAAAGTGCCCTTTTTCCGTGACATTGGAATATCTCAATTGCATCCTCCTCACGTCATCTCTAATTCTCTAAACCCATTGGTGAGAAAACCTGAGTGCCCTCCCCTCTGACCTTCTCCACCAATGTGAACAATAAAAAGGTACTGCTGAGATTTGAACTCAGGATCTCCTGTTTACTAGACAGGCACTTTAACCAACTAAGCCACAGCACCCATAAAAGTCATATATGTTGCAGATGTGAACACCCACACCTATTTGAATCAAACCAGTCTCATTAATTTAACCCACATCTCTGTCTAGCAAAATCACATCACAAAAGAGATGTCTTTTACTAATATTGGAAACGATACAGACACCTTCAATTGTCTAGCAACAGGGTTTCTTAAGCTACGTTTTGGGACGCAAAGTGGGCCTGAGCATGTGAGAGGCAGTGTTGCCAAATCCTCAGGAAGGAAAGTAGCTATTGCTGGTCCTAAAAGTAGCTAGAAGTCGCTAAATGACGTCATCACATCATTTTCATAATTGGCCAAGTGGATGTAATTGTGATTGACGCTGTAGGAGAGAGGAATAACGCCTCGGGAGAGACAAAAAGTGAGTAAAAAACACCCTAAGTATGTTTAGAACTACAATTGAACTTTCTTCTGTCGATTCTTGTCTTTTTTCTGAATACTCACTAAATATAGCGACAAAGTCGCTAAGTTGGCAACACTGGTGAGAGGTGGGTAGCGAGATATCAGTAATCAATGGTAATCACATACTATTTCTTCGTAACTATGATCATTCGAGAACAGTACATTTTTCATTTGGGTCTCGAGATGAATAAACTCAAGAACCTCTGACATGAATTCTTAAACTATGATTTGGGACCCAAAGCGGTTATTAACATGTCATAGGTGGGTCGCGAGATATGAGTGAACATTCAGAATCATATACTATTTCTTCATAATGTTGGTCGTTCGAGGACACTGCATTTCTCATTTGGCTCTGGAGCTTAAAAATGGTAAAAACGTCTGAAACAGCAGATGAATCATTTCGTGTAAGTAATTAACCAGTTAGAGCTCTAGGGGCGCTATTTCATTTTTGGATAAAAAACGTTCCCGTTTTAAGCGCGATATTTTGTCACGAAAAGATGCTCGACTATGCATATTCTTGACAGTTTTGGAAAGAAAACACTCTGAAGTTTCAGAATCTGCAAAGATTTTGTCTGTAAGTGCCCCAGAACTCATTCTACAGGCGAAACCAAGATGATGCATCACCCAGGAATTAGCAGAATTTCTGAAGCTCTGTTTTCCATTCTCTCCTTATATGGCTGTGATTGCGCAACGAATGAGCCTACACTTTCTGTCGTTCGCCCAAGGTCTTAGCAGCATTGTGACGTATTTGTAGGCATATCATTGGAAGATTGACCATAAGAGACTACATTTTCCAAGTGTCCGCCTGGTGTCCTGCGTCGAATTCGGTGCGCAATTGCCAGCTGCTTCTACTTTACCATTTGATTCAGGGGAGAAAGCATGTGTCCAAGAACGATGTATCAATGAAGAGATATGTGAAAAACACCTTGATGATTGATTCTAAACAACGTTTGCCATGTTTTCAGTCGATATTATGGAGTTAATTTGGAAAAAAGTTTGCGTTTTGAGGACTGAATTTATGGATTTTTTTTGGTAGCCAAATGTGATGTATAAAACGGAGCTATTTCTAATACACAAGGAATCTTTTTGGAAAAACTGAGCATCTGCTATCTAACTGAGAGTATCCTCATTGAAAACATCAGAAGTTCTTCAAAGGTAAATGATTTTATTTGAAGGCTTTTATGTTTTTGTTAATGTTGCGTGCTGGATGCTAACGCTAATGCTAACGCTAAATGCTAACGCGAAATGCTAACTCTAGCTAGCTACTTTTACACAAATTATTGTTTTCCTATGGTTGAGAAGCATATTTTGAAAATCTGAGATGACAGTGTTGTTTACAAAAGGCTAAGCTTGAGAGATGGCATATTTATTTCATTTCATTTGCGATTTTCATAAATAGTTAACGTTGTGTTATGCTAATGAGCTTGCTGATAGATTTACACAATCCTGGATACAGGGGTTTTTTCATAGCTAAACGTGACGCAGAAAACGGAGCGATTTGTCCTAAACAAATAATCTTTCAGGAAAAACTGAACATTTGCTATCTGAGAGTCTCCTCATTGAAAACATCTGAAGTTCTTCAAAGGTAAATGATTTTTTTGAATGCTTTTCTGTTTTTTTGTGTAAATGTTGCCAGCTGAATGCTAATGCTAAATGCTACGTTAGCCATCAATACTGTTACACAAATGCTTGTTTTGCAATGGTTGAGAAGCATATTTTGAAAATCTGAGATGACAGTGTTGTTAACAAAAGGCTAAGCTTGAGAGCTAGCATATTTATTTCATTTCATTTGCGATTTTCATGAATAGTTAACGTTGCGTTATGGTAATGAGCTTGAGTCTGTATTCACGAACCCGGATCCGGGATGGGGAGATCAGAAAGGTTAACCTACAATATGGTGGGGAACTTTGTCAAACGGCAGAGTTGCTGAGTTTCTTAGCTTGCATAGTAAGTCTTAACTCATTCAAAAAACAACCCTTCTAAAATTACATTGCAGTGCCGTGACCCGGATTCGAACCGGGGTTGCTGCGACCACAACGCAGAGTACTAACCACTATACGATCACGGCCGGCTACAAGAGCTGGCTTTGTAAAGCCTACATAGGCTGTGAAAGTGATGTGCACAAGCTGACTAAACTCTTTTCATTTTGGTCTCGATAATGAATAAACTGAAGAAACAGTGGAGCTTTACACAGTCGGTAGGTTTTTTCTCATTCAAAAAGTGCCCTTTTTCCGTGACATTGGAATATCTCAATTGCATCCTCCTCACGTCATCTCTAATTCTCTAAACCCATTGGTGAGAAAACCTGAGTGCCCTCCCCTCTGACCTTCTCCACCAATGTGAACAATAAAAAGTTACTGCTGAGATTTGAACTCAGGATCTCCTGTTTACTAGACAGGCACTTTAACCAACTAAGCCACAGCACCCATAAACGTCATATTTGTTGCAGATGTGAACACCCACACCTATTTGAATCAAACCAGTCTCATTAATTTAACCCACATCTCTGTCTAGCAAAATCACATCACAAAAGAGATGTCTTTTAGTAATATTGGAAACGATACAGACACCTTCAATTGTCTAGCAACAGGGTTTCTTAAGCTACGTTTTGGTATGCAAAGTGGGCCTGAGCATGTGAGAGGCAGTGTTGCCAAATCCTCAGGAAGGAAAGTAGCTATTGCTGGTCCTAAAAGTAGCTAGAAGTCGCTAAATGACGTCATCACATAATTTTCATAATTGGCCAAGTGGATGTAATTGTGATTGACGCTGTAGGAGAGAGGAATAACGTCTCGGGAGAGACAAAAATTGAGTAACAAACACCCTAAGTATGTTTAGAACTACAATTGAACTTTCTTCTGTCGATTCTTGTCTTTTTTCTGAATACTCACTAAATATAGCGACAAAGTCGCTAAGTTGGCAACACTGGTGAGAGGTGGGTAGCGAGATATCAGTAATCAATGGTAATCACATACTATTTCTTCGTAACTATGATCATTCGAGAACAGTACATTTTTCATTTGGGTCTCGAGATGAATAAACTCAAGAACCTCTGACATGAATTCTTAAACTATGATTTGGGACCCAAAGCGGTTATTAACATGTCATAGGTGGGTCGCGAGATATGAGTGAACATTCAGAATCATATACTATTTCTTCATAATGTTGGTCGTTCGAGGACACTGCATTTCTCATTTGGCTCTGGAGCTTAAAAATGGTAAAAACGTCTGAAACAGCAGATGAATCATTTCGTGTAAGTAATTAACCTACGATATGGTGGGGAACTTTGTCAAACGGTAGAGTTGCTGAGTTTCTTAGCTTGCATAGTAAGTCTTAACTCATTCAAAAAACAACCCTTCTAAAATTACATTACAGTGCCGTGACCCGGATTCGAACCGGGGTTGCTGCGACCACAACGCAGAGTACTAACCACTATACGATCACGGCCGGCTACAAGAGCTGGCTTTGTAAAGCCTACATAGGCTGTGAAAGTGATGTGCACAAGCTGGCTAAACTCTTTTCATTTTGGTCTCGATAATGAATAAACTGAAGAAACAGTGGAGCTTTACGCAGTCGGTAGGTTTTTTCTCATTCAAAAAGTGCCCTTTTTCCGTGACATTGGAATATCTCAATTGCATCCTCCTCACGTCATCTCTAATTCTCTAAACCCATTGGTGAGAAAACCTGAGTGCCCTCCCCTCTGACCTTCTCCACCAATGTGAACAATAAAAAGGTACTGCTGAGATTTGAACTCAGGATCTCCTGTTTACTAGACAGGCACTTTAACCAACTAAGCCACAGCACCCATAAACGTCATATTTGTTGCAGATGTGAACACCCACACCTATTTGAATCAAACCAGTCTCATTAATTTAACCCACATCTATGTCTAGCAAAATCACATCACAAAAGAGATGTCTTTTAGTAATATTGGAAACGATACAGACACCTTCAATTGTCTAGCAACAGGGTTTCTTAAGCTACGTTTTGGGATGCAAAGTGGGCCTGAGCATGTGAGAGGCAGTGTTGCCAAATCCTCAGGAAGGAAAGTAGCTATTGCTGGTCCTAAAAGTAGCTAGAAGTCGCTAAATGACGTCATCACATAATTTTCATAATTGGCCAAGTGGATGTAATTGTGATTGACGCTGTAGGAGAGAGGAATAACGTCTCGGGAGAGACAAAAATTGAGTAAATAACACCCTAAGTATGTTTAGAACTACAATTGAACTTTCTTCTGTCGATTCTTGTCTTTTTTCTGAATACTCACTAAATATAGCGACAAAGTCGCTAAGTTGGCAACACTGGTGAGAGGTGGGTAGCGAGATATCAGTAATCAATGGTAATCACATACTATTTCTTCGTAACTATGATCATTCGAGAACAGTACATTTTTCATTTGGGTCTCGAGATGAATAAACTCAAGAACCTCTGACATGAATTCTTAAACTATGATTTGGGACCCAAAGCGGTTATTAACATGTCATAGGTGGGTCGCGAGATATGAGTGAACATTCAGAATCATATACTATTTCTTCATAATGTTGGTCGTTCGAGGACACTGCATTTCTCATTTGGCTCTGGAGCTTAAAAATGGTAAAAACGTCTGAAACAGCAGATGAATCATTTCGTGTAAGTAATTAACCTACGATATGGTGGGGAACTTTGTCAAACGGCAGAGTTGCTGAGTTTCTTAGAGACTTCTTAGTAAGTCTTAACTCATTCAAAAAACAACCCTTCTAAAATTACTTTGCAGTGCCGTGACCCGGATTCGAACCGGGGTTGCTGCGACCACAACGCAGAGTACTAACCACTATACGATCACGGCCGGCTACAAGAGCTGGCTTTGTAAAGCCTGGTGAGAGGTGGGTAGCGAGATATCAGTAATCAATGGTAATCACATACTATTTCTTCGTAACTATGATCATTCGAGAACAGTACATTTTTCATTTGGGTCTCGAGATGAATAAACTCAAGAACCTCTGACATGAATTCTTAAACTATGATTTGGGACCCAAAGCGGTTATTAACATGTCATAGGTGGGTCGCGAGATATGAGTGAACATTCAGAATCATATACTATTTCTTCATAATGTTGGTCGTTCGAGGACACTGCATTTCTCATTTGGCTCTGGAGCTTAAAAATTGTAAAAACGTCTGAAACAGCAGATGAATCATTTCGTGTAAGTAATTAACCTACAATATGGTGGGGAACTTTGTCAAACGGCAGAGTTGCTGAGTTTCTTAGCTTGCGTAGTAAGTCTTAACTCATTCAAAAAACAACCCTTCTAAAATTACATTGCAGTGCCGTGACCCGGATTCGAACCGGGGTTGCTGCGACCACAACGCAGAGTACTAACCACTATACGATCACGGCCGGCTACAAGAGCTGGCTTTGTAAAGCCTACATAGGCTGTGAAAGTGATGTGCACAAGCTGACTAAACTCTTTTCATTTTGGTCTCGATAATGAATAAACTGAAGAAACAGTGGAGCTTTACACAGTCGGTAGGTTTTTTCTCATTCAAAAAGTGCCCTTTTTCCGTGACATTGGAATATCTCAATTGCATCCTCCTCACGTCATCTCTAATTCTCTAAACCCATTGGTGAGAAAACCTGAGTGCCCTCCCCTCTGACCTTCTCCACCAATGTGAACAATAAAAAGGTACTGCTGAGATTTGAACTCAGGATCTCCTGTTTACTAGACAGGCACTTTAACCAACTAAGCCACAGCACCCATAAAAGTCATATATGTTGCAGATGTGAACACCCACACCTATTTGAATCAAACCAGTCTCATTAATTTAACCCACATCTCTGTATAGCAAAATCACATCACAAAAGAGATGTCTTTTACTAATATCGGAAACGATACAGACACCTTCAATTGTCTAGCAACAGGGTTTCTTAAGCTACGTTTTGGGACGCAAAGTGGGCCTGAGCATGTGAGAGGCAGTGTTGCCAAATCCTCAGGAAGGAAAGTAGCTATTGCTGGTCCTAAAAGTAGCTAGAAGTCGCTAAATGACGTCATCACATCATTTTCATAATTGGCCAAGTGGATGTAATTGTGATTGACGCTGTAGGAGAGAGGAATAACGTCTCGGGAGAGACAAAAAGTGAGTAAAAAACACCCGAAGTATGTTTAGAACTACAATTGAACTTTCTTCTGTCGATTCTTGTCTTTTTTCTGAATACTCACTAAATATAGCGACAAAGTCGCTAAGTTGGCAACACTGGTGAGAGGTGGGTAGCGAGATATCAGTAATCAATGGTAATCACATACTATTTCTTCGTAACTATGATCATTCGAGAACAGTACATTTTTCATTTGGGTCTCGAGATGAATAAACTCAAGAACCTCTGACATGAATTCTTAAACTATGATTTGGGACCCAAAGCGGTTATTAACATGTCATAGGTGGGTCGCGAGATATGAGTGAACATTCAGAATCATATACTATTTCTTCATAATGTTGGTCGTTCGAGGACACTGCATTTCTCATTTGGCTCTGGAGCTTAAAAATTGTAAAAACGTTTGAAACAGCAGATGAATCATTTCGTGTAAGTAATTAACCTACAATATGGTGGGGAACTTTGTCAAACGGCAGAGTTGCTGAGTTTCTTAGAGACTTCTTAGTAAGTCTTAACTCATTCAAAAAACAACCCTTCTAAAATTACTTTGCAGTGCCGTGACCCGGATTCGAACCGGGGTTGCTGCGACCACAACGCAGAGTACTAACCACTATACGATCACGGCCGGCTACAAGAGCTGGCTTTGTAAAGCCTGGTGAGAGGTGGGTAGCGAGATATCAGTAATCAATGGTAATCACATACTATTTCTTCGTAACTATGATCATTCGAGAACAGTACATTTTTCATTTGGGTCTCGAGATGAATAAACTCAAGAACCTCTGACATGAATTCTTAAACTATGATTTGGGACCCAAAGCGGTTATTAACATGTCATAGGTGGGTCGCGAGATATGAGTGAACATTCAGAATCATATACTATTTCTTCATAATGTTGGTCGTTCGAGGACACTGCATTTCTCATTTGGCTCTGGAGCTTAAAAATTGTAAAAACGTCTGAAACAGCAGATGAATCATTTCGTGTAAGTAATTAACCTACAATATGGTGGGGAACTTTGTCAAACGGCAGAGTTGCTGAGTTTCTTAGCTTGCGTAGTAAGTCTTAACTCATTCAAAAAACAACCCTTCTAAAATTACATTGCAGTGCCGTGACCCGGATTCGAACCGGGGTTGCTGCGACCACAACGCAGAGTACTAACCACTATACGATCACGGCCGGCTACAAGAGCTGGCTTTGTAAAGCCTACATAGGCTGTGAAAGTGATGTGCACAAGCTGACTAAACTCTTTTCATTTTGGTCTCGATAATGAATAAACTGAAGAAACAGTGGAGCTTTACACAGTCGGTAGGTTTTTTCTCATTCAAAAAGTGCCCTTTTTCCGTGACATTGGAATATCTCAATTGCATCCTCCTCACGTCATCTCTAATTCTCTAAACCCATTGGTGAGAAAACCTGAGTGCCCTCCCCTCTGACCTTCTCCACCAATGTGAACAATAAAAAGGTACTGCTGAGATTTGAACTCAGGATCTCCTGTTTACTAGACAGGCACTTTAACCAACTAAGCCACAGCACCCATAAAAGTCATATATGTTGCAGATGTGAACACCCACACCTATTTGAATCAAACCAGTCTCATTAATTTAACCCACATCTCTGTATAGCAAAATCACATCACAAAAGAGATGTCTTTTACTAATATCGGAAACGATACAGACACCTTCAATTGTCTAGCAACAGGGTTTCTTAAGCTACGTTTTGGGACGCAAAGTGGGCCTGAGCATGTGAGAGGCAGTGTTGCCAAATCCTCAGGAAGGAAAGTAGCTATTGCTGGTCCTAAAAGTAGCTAGAAGTCGCTAAATGACGTCATCACATCATTTTCATAATTGGCCAAGTGGATGTAATTGTGATTGACGCTGTAGGAGAGAGGAATAACGTCTCGGGAGAGACAAAAAGTGAGTAAAAAACACCCGAAGTATGTTTAGA